>NW_006263712.1:47683-48834 GCF_000469605.1 Apis dorsata | reverse complement strand
CCCGATCTCGAGAGCGGTGTCCACGACAACAAAACGATTCGCGTCGAGGCGGCGTGCGAAGCACACCCAGCAGCGACGTCTCTATATCGAAGCGTCGCGACGCCTGCGCGGGTTCCGCAACGATCAGCTGGCTGGAGGCGCTTCGACGAGGGGCAAAGGAGAGACGGAGCGCGAGAGAATGCGATAGAACGCGGTAGAGGGAGCGAGAGAGGGAGATGGAGAGGCGGTGGAGGGAGCGAGAGGGGCGATGCCGAGGCGGCGAGAGTTAGAGAAGGAAGGGCTGCGCACACGTCCATCGGGTATCAGTAGCGACGTCGAGGGTGGCCTCGTCGGCAGCTACACGCACGTTTTTGGCAACGTTCGTGGCTGCCCTTAGCCGCTGGTGTCCCACTCGTCGCAATGGTGTTGATCGTGTGCACGACGTGGACGTGAGCTCTTTCGAGAGCCGGCGCGCGGCCCCACGATCACTCCTCGCGCAGTGCTGCCGTGACGGTCGATCGAAGCGCACCGCTGAAACCTGGGAACGAGGAAACCTTCCATTTTAACGACACCACGATGTATCTGGCCGGCCGTCACTGCGTCGTATTCGCCCTGTGTCCACCAGCGTCCTCGCCGAACGATCCTCAAGGGGACAGAAGGGTGGTGCATCGTCAGGTGCCAGCGTGAACAAGGTTCCTGGAGAAGGTCTGGACCAGCGATTGACCCGCTGCCTCCCTTCCTCAGCCGTGAATAGTACGTTCGTGTAGTTCCATGTCTTTTTTCGGAGATTGTTTTCGACTGGGCTGTGAGATATCTCTGAGTGGATGTTGAACACAAGGGTGTATGTAAAAATCCGTTGGGGGAGCGTTCGTAATGGCTAGACCATCTAGAGAAACATAAACGCGATGGTTATAATGTATAAGGATAAGAGTTGTACGAAAGGCTGATTCCTCTTGGTCTGGTTCTGTGTTGCAGCTGCGTACCGACGACGAGGAGACTCTCTGTCGTCGATAACCGGCCAATAAACGGCGCGTAGAGAGCACGCTCGCGAGAGAGAAGCAGCGTCGAACGTGGGTGAGTAAGCAAAACAAATATGCCGTCGTGGATACCTCTCACCCCTTTTTTTTCACTCTGGAACGAATATGGATCTCGATTTTGCCCGTCGTCTAGGT
>NW_006263712.1:29546-47673 GCF_000469605.1 Apis dorsata | reverse complement strand
CTCCCACTCTCTCTCTTGCTCCCCCCAAGCGTATCGAAGGGTTCGTTGACATCATGACTGGAAAATTGGCTAGAGAACTCGTGGCCGAGAAAGGTCAGCGAGGATACAAATATAGAAGCACTTGGGCCGACACAATCGAGAGAAGGATGGAAAATTGCTAGCTGTTTCTTGCCACCAGGATCCCAGCTGCGTCTCGTGGAATCGATATATATATATATATATATATATACACACACACATATATATATACGCGAATTATTCTGGGCCGCTATTAACAAATCCAAATCCAACGTTATAATCTGGATCTCAGAAGAGGAAGAATATCGAGAATATCGAGTGCATACATACTGTTCAAACAAAAACTCGTAGTTCCTATCGCGAATCGTGTGTGTATTTTCTCCGTCTCTACGTTATGATTAAATCAGTGACAGAAAACAGACCGGCTAATCCGTGAGCCGTAAAATACCTGCCGTAAAAGCAATAAACATTGGCTCGTCTTAATCTCGAACTTCGTTGAATAAAAAGTGTATAAACCAATCGTATTGTCGTATTTAGTGAAACGATCGTCTTCCACGTGTGATACAATAAAAACTCAACTTCTTAAACGATCAATATTAGTCAAATTAATAATAATAATAATAATAATAATAATAATAATAATTTTCGACGTTGAATAACTCATAGAAATCTTGGGAACGTGTCGCGAGCGAAATAGTCGTGCGTTGAAGGGAGTTGAAGGGTGAGCTCGAGAGCATAGGAGGGTCCCGACTCTCTGAACAGCGGGAGCCTTTCAAGGTGTAGGTTCCTAGTGGTTGGAGGTCTCTTCTGATGGTACTGAGGGTGACTCAGCACCGGTGGACGAGCGCGAACGAGCAGCGCGGTCCCCGCGATCAGCATCACAGTCGCCGTGTCACGTCGTCATGGCTACACGTGCTGTCACCTCGACGATGATCGCGTTTGTTCTCATCCTACTCGTCGCTGGTTGGCCAACAGGCGGACGGACAGGCTTGGTCAAGTTCTACGAATCTATGCCCGATCATCTGCAACCGGACAGGCGAATACCCATCAACGATTATGCGATGCACGGGCCCATCATCGACGACCACGACTTACCCAGGGATCTCAGGAAGCCGTATCCAGGCAAGAGCTTTGGACCAATGGGCCCTATCGATGGCTCCCTCCCGGATGACGTCTCTTTTCGAAGTCTGTCGTCTGGACAGGAGAAAGGGGCGAACTCGATCGAACTTCTGTCGCCTCACGCTGTCGAAAAGATCGAAAAACATAAGCCGGAGTATAAGATCATGTCTGTGGAGTTTCATCGCGTCGAGACACCGTTTGTCATTGGAATATGGATCTTCTTTGCCAGCATCGCGAAAATAGGTATGGAATCTTGAACTTGGAACTTGGTTCTGGTTCAGGGACTTTGATGGTTGTTTGTTGATGTTGTTGGATGGTTGACGCGCGAGGGAGGATCGATGAACCTTTATGGATTTTAACTTTGGATCGAGAGATCGTTCGAAAGGGTTAGAATTTGATTTGCAAATAATATTTCGCGTTTTTTTTTTGTTTTTTTTTTTTGTAATATGGGGACTTGGTAAATATATTCTAAGATGATACTTGAAAGATAGAAAAATTATTGTTGTTTGCTCGAACTAGTTTCCTTTTCATTCCTTATGACAATATTGAGATTTGTTGGATGGAAGATAGAATAATATTTAATTTACAATTGAGGTTTCGTTATTACCTGATATGGATTTTCTTTTATTCCTTGCGATAATATTGGGATTCGTGAATACGGTATAATTAAAAAGTGATAAATAATTGGGATTGATGTTTTGTAAAAGCTAATAATTAAAAGAAATGAAATCGTTTGCTTGGAACAACGTGGATTTTCTTCTCTTTTAATTGATGACAATATTGATATTTTATTAAACGGAACATAAAAGACAATATTTGATTTACGATTTAGCTTTTATTATTGTTTCCCATCGATGATATAGATTTTCTTTTATTCTAAACGATAATATTAAAATTTATGAAAGGTAATAGATATAGATATTGAAAAATAAATTTCTAAAATAATTGAGATTAGCTAAATATTTTATAAAAGAGAATAATTAGAAGACAGAAGATAGATTTCATTGTTTGGTTGAAATAACTTTTCTATAATTTCCGGAACACGATATATAGTTGATAGATAATTTTTTATAAAAACATTGAAACAAAATTGCAGCAAATATTGAAAATTATCGAAGTGGAAACGTACGACCGAATTTTAATCCGATTTGTTCGAATATACATTTCTCTGTATGTTTATTCGTATATTTATAAAACAATGATAAAATCGTAGCGTGTTTTCTATTGTTTGAAAAATTCAAACGAATGCAAATAAATTTCACGGATAAATCCTATAAATTATTCAAATATTCTTTTATTTTTCTCTTTTTAATAAATAATTTATAGAAAATACTTATCCGTTTTTATTATTTGGAATAATTTTAACTAGTGTTAAATAGATCGATTGTCTCATGATTTGTATAAAGTATAAAGTCCACTCATGAATATTACCATTGATATAAATGATTATTGGATATTAGATTCATATTAAACTCTATAAATAGAGGTACATTGTGTTACATTCTACTATATTTCGAATCGGTGTAAAGCATCCCCATTGCGAAATAGGAGAGAATAATACAACAGTATCGATAATACACTGTTCAGAGACCTTAATAGAACATCCACAAACTGGAGATTCAAATAACAGAGGTTCTACTTGTTTCTCAATCGATCGTGTTTGTAACGTGCACGTGAACTACTATACTCATACAATATGGCTTTTTATAGATTCTATATATTTTGCAAGAATAAAAACCAATAATTCTATCTTGTATTTGACATTAATGTCTGTAAGATATCACGTATGCACTTTAAAAATGCATTTAAATATTATTTTTTAATTGCTTAATTTAAAATGTTCAAAAATAAATATTATAGTGGGAAAATATACCTCATATTTCTTTAATTTTTATAAGAAATGAAAAAATTTAAGAGTCTATCGATCAATTTCATTATCAGAATTGTATTTGTCATGTAGATATATTTATTTGATTTTTAACATTATATAAATATTGTTTGTTATAGCAGCAATTATATGATTATATGTCTTCTTCAAAAGTTTAGACTTAATTTATCGAAGACTTGTATCTTTGACCCTAAAAGAATGTTCCCATTTCCAACTAGGTCATATTAACCTTTTCACGCTTGATGTTGCGTACACGCAACATTATACACTACAAATATTTATTAGTCAAACGACGAGAGCATTTATTTTTTTTATTATTAATATAGATTCAGTGAAATGAGATTCAGAAATAATGCATTTTTAAAGTTAATAAATAATGAAAAAACGATTCTTTTTAAAGATGGAAAAGAATTTAATTTTAAAAAGATTAAAGCATTAAATTTTTTTAATTAAAATGGCATATAAAAATGAAAAAATTGACAAAAATAAAATCAATAAAATATATCATGCTTTTTTTCACGTGGTCTTGAAATAAAAATTCAAATAAACGAAACAAACCAAACACAACAACAAAAATAACGAAAAATCGAATATCTTTTGCACTACAATTACGCAAGTTATTGATTAATAATTTAATTTTTAATGCAAATGTTTTTTGTATCATATATCAAACGAATTCGTGATCTAAATTTTTATAAAAATTTTAAACAAATAATAGAATAATTTATAATTGGAATAATACAAATAACGAACGTTGCAAACATTAATTACGTCGTAAATTGATTAAATTATAAAAATATTCAATATCCCAGTTGCAAAGAAAATTCATTTGAAATACATTCATTTTTTCAAAATAGATTTGATTGAAAATTCATCCAAATTATTCCAATTGATATATAGTGTCATCTCATTGAATATTTATCAGTTTAATAATCATTAATATAGGTAATTTTAAAATAGACTTATACGATTTTTAAAATTTAAACCATTTATAAATTAATCAATTAATTGTATAAATCAAACATCTTTGAAAAGAGCAATTGATTAATTTAGCTTTTGAAATTGACTAGTTTAATACAAGCACTTAATCTTTTACTCGCTATATTTAAAATTTCACTCAACTGGTTTATATTATTATTTCAACAAGCTACTTTTCAAAGCTATTTATAACTTGGATGAATTTTCATATTTTCGCAATCAATAATGGATCTATGTAGAAATATTCGTATCAAATTAACATTTTCAATATGTGAGAAATATAATTTCAGTAAAACTTTAATCGAATGAAATTAAATTTCAAATTAGTTCGGCATACAATGAATAATAATAATACATATACCTCATAAATCAAGAGAATAAATTTGATATAATGTATATAAACATTCGCATAGATTCACGGTAGCCATAACACATTTGATTGAATATTCATACTTTCATAATCAATAACACGTCTATGCCCAAATATTTCTATTAAATTAATATCTCTAATTATTTTACACGTTGAAACGTTCGATCGACTGAAATCAAATTTCAAATTTAACTCTCCATGGTGTAAATAATAACAGATGCAATACAACAATATAACAAATATTTGTAACCACACTCAACACCATCCAACGAAATTTCCACTACCCTAAACCATCAAAAAAGAGGTGCACCAAAAACCAAAAACAAGGAAACCAATTTCCCCGCAACAGGCGGTTTAAAAAGTAGCTTGAGCCTCGCTGTTCTCCAAACGAGGGTTAATAACGGAACTATTGTTTGCATCCTACCACTATGCCCAACCACCAAAAGGGTTCTCCACCGTTCTTCCCTTTCTTTCCATTTTCCATCGGTATACGGGCCGCTGAACGAGTGTTAAATCATGCGTTTACAGGCTTCCACATGACGCCGAAGCTCAGCAAGATCTTTCCGGAATCCTGTTTGCTGATCGTTGTCGGCGTGGTGGTTGGTGTCCTACTGTTCCAGGCGAGCAGTGTCCACGTGTCGCCTCTCACTCCCGACACATTCTTCCTCTACATGCTGCCGCCTATTATCCTGGATGCTGGATACTTCATGCCGAATCGACTGTTCTTCGACCATCTGGGAACTATACTTCTGTTCGCCGTCGTTGGGACTATATTTAACACTTTGTCGATAGGTTGGTAAAAATGGATTCTATATACTTTGAAAGTATGTGCATGTGATTTTATTTTAATATTTGCGAGGAATGGAATGCGTTTTATTTTAATAATAATATTTAGATTATCATAAAAGGAGGAATTATTTTTATTTTAAAATTAGAAATATGGGTATAAATTTTATTTTTACTCGATAATTTCTTTTATTCTTCATTTATGTTTCATATTTGAAAATTAAAATAAGCTATTCTAAAATTAAGTAACGTCACCTGAATTGGTTCATCAATAATTCAATATTAATTATCAGGTAACGAAGAATTATCAGGTGCAGAGAATAAATCCTCTCTTCTTTTAAATAAGGAGTAATAATTTTAGTTGGATTGATCTTTTTTCTTTTATTTTCAATCTCCTCTTTGGAAAATGAGTGGATGAATTAAAAAGATCATGGATATGAATGTTCTTTTCCAATATAAATCGAGAAATTACTTTTTAGTAATTTCAGTAATAGTAATAAGTAATAGTCAGATTTTTTTTTTTTTAAAGAACTCTCATTGAAATGAGTAAATTTTCTCATTTTCTCTACTTTGTATTTAGCTTCATAGTAATATTTCCCTTTTTGATACTTTTATAACTTCTATTTTATTTAGCTTTTCTTTCCTTCATGTTACTTTTGTAGAAATGCATGATAAAGAATGATTCTGAAAACTGCTTGTGAAATTATTGATGCTGGTCCAGGAACACTTCTTTCTCGAACATAAGCGGCTTTTGATGCGATAAAATCGTGCAAGTGCACTTTACAGAGCTAATTAGTTCTCGTAATGGAATAAAAGATTCGTTCTTGATTAAATGGTAAAGTCTGTCAACACTTCACTAACAGCATCGTGTATTTTCACGTCATCTGAATGATTTACAGGAATTTTAACAAAATCAGTAACAATTTTATCAGTAGCAATTCTTTTATATCCACGCTCTTCTTATTCACATCAAAAATTCACTTGATATTATAAAAATAGTTCGACGCAATTAAATCATGCAATTCGGTAAATTCTTCCAATAAAATTCTTCAAATTCAATTATTTTATTATTATTATTTTTGTTAGCTTGTCTCTTCAGAACAAAAACTCGATAAAATAATTCTCACTTTCGATTATTATTGTGTATGCATCTTGCACAAATATACACATATTTGTTTATACTTATACATTTTTTTTTTAATTTACAATCTTCTTGAATCTCCTTCAGGAAAATTACGTAAGGAATTTTAGGATATATTTGGTTAATCGTTATTTCGAAGTTTAAACATATCAATATCAAGGGATTAAATCATAATTAACTTCGCTTTTTTAATGAAAAAAATCAACCACCATTTCGTTTAATATATATTTTACATATGTTGTATAATATTTTATATTAAATATATTTCATTCAGCTATGATTTTTACAATAAGAATAAAAAGAAGACTTCTTAATAAAAATTTACAAATTTTCGTTTAAAAAATCAAATTTATACTATTAAATTAATTCACATGAAGTCTTAATTTTTTTTTTAAATTAAATCTTTCTTTGTTCTATTATTATTCCATCATAAATATCTGTAACAAATTACAAAAACAGTATACAATACAGTATCCAAAAACTCGCAATCTACACGATACTCGTGGTTCGACTTAATATCCGATTATTTTCTGTATTTGAAGCTACTTAAGTCGATCACTTTCGTACGTCAATATCTTTGCAAAGTTTAGTCGGTCGATGTTTCGTAATCACCCAATGTACAGAGAGTCCCACATCTAGATCTGTATCGAGAGTGAAAAGCGGACGTCGAACCGCCCACGCAATTTCTGTTTGTGGCACGTGTCGTTCACGAAACGGCGCTTCGTTACGAAACGTTCTCTTACACGAGAGGACGATGATGTCCGCGATAATTAAAGACTCCACGTAGTTGGTGAGGTTTCTTACGGTATTATTATCATCGGTGAATTAATCATCGAAATATTTTACAGTGACGATTTTTATTCTGTCGATTTACTGATTCATCGATTCAATGAAATCGATACATGGATATCTTGTTTAGAATTCGTTATATTATATAGAGTCTAATATGATTCATGAATAGAATTGAGGAAGGATGATTGGTAGATTAAGAATATGACGAGGAAATGTTTAATATAAAAAAAGAAGAACACTCACGTTTAATATGTTTTATTATAAATTAAAATATAAATCACTGTGGAATTTATTTCATCATTTGTTCGCTGAAACTTCGTCAAAGATAAAATAGAAAGTTTTAATCATTGAGAAATTAAAATCATTGGATTAAGAATAGAAATGAGAACATACTATTCGCGTTTATTATAAATTAGAATATTCATACTATATATCGTATCATATTCATCGTTACAGAATTCATTCTGTTATTGATAGACAGGAAAAACCCAATCAAGGAAACAAATCATCGAATCAAATCGAAAAAGTAAATATAACAATATTCTGAAACTGATACGAGAATCGAAATAGAAACATATCTTCATAACTATTTTAATAATAAAAAAAGAACTAGTTTATGAGAATAAATTTTTATTCTATTTTTGTGATTGTCGTGTAACATTTTGCTAGTAATTTGTGTTTCAGTCATTAAGATCGCTATTTTTAGAAAAGATAGTAGATTGCACGCCCTCTCCTGTCAAAAATAATATGAAGATATAACGATAATATAACACGACAGTTTACGAAGTATGTACGTAAATTTACAATATATATATAATATTTCTAGTCATGCTGAAAATTAAAATATAAATTAAAGAAAAACAAAAAAAGACTCGATCAAACGATAAATAATTAAAATAAAAATTTCGATTTTTAGTTTGATGAATATTAATAAACCTGATAAAGTCTCATTTAGATTAATCAAATTCTTCGAATTCAATAGATTAGTGAACTGAAGTGAACTGAATACAAGTTTTAATTCAAGTTTGAATTCGTACAAATCAAGTTATTCGATTGAAGTCGTTTCGAATAGAGATAACCTAGTAACTTCGAATAATGAATATGTATAATGTGTATAATAATACCATTAAAAAAGTATTCAATACTAATATAAACTCTATTATAATGAGAAACATTGTTAAACATAATAAACTTTTAACAATTAACGAATGAATTATTAAAAGTTTGAAATAACTTTTTGTATCAATTTGTTGTTCAACAACAATTTTACGATACAGTTATTCTTTGTGTATTATAATACGTTGAACGAATATCTCTTCCTATTCGGAATTATCGTGTTCTCTACAATTTTAATTCCGTTTAAAAAGAGAGAATAATACGTCCATTAAATAATTTTTTCCAAAAAAAGAAAAAAAAAATACATATATTTAAAACGCAAACATATGAACATCTGTTATTGGCTCAAATCCAATTTTATCGAAAATTAATGGAATAATCTATAAAGTACTTAACATTCATAATTTAAAGCGGTTAAACGAGCTTACGAATGAAATATTTAACCAAATTATTGAAAATCCAACAACTTGCGTTTTGATCTTTTAATGAACTGTTTCTAAAATTTCAATAACTGTATTTCAATCGCATTTAATCGCATTTAATTTCAATTAAGCTAAATATTGAACGGATAAATATTGATTAACCAAAAATTTTAATATTTTTCTCTACTTTTCTTTTTTATTTTATTTATAAGTACTCTTTTAAATTGTTCATAGGTGCTTCGTTGTGGGTGTTGGGTAAAAGTGGCCTTTTCGGATTCGAAACACCACTTTTGCAAATGTTCCTGTTCTCCGCGTTGATCAGCGCAGTTGATCCTGTCGCCGTGTTAGCTGTCTTCGAAGAAATCCACGTGAATGAAATCTTGTATATCGTTGTTTTTGGGGAGAGCTTATTGAACGACGCTGTCACCGTGGTAAGTATTCTTTATGCACGATTTAAACAATTTAAACCAGATTAGATTTGTTTTAAATATAGTTCAGTGATTATTCAAAAAAAAAATGTAAAGAAAAAAAGAAAAACAAGAAAGTAGAAACGTAATATTTATATAATAATTCATAAATGAACAAAAATACTTAAAATATTATATTCTAAAATGATGTTTCTCTTGACGCTCGAATAATTTCGATTGAATCATTCTGTCGTTCGATCATTTATATTTACAGTTCGCTTAAAATTAACCCAAAATAAATGGATTCGTAGAATCTGAAAGAGCTGGGATAAATAATACGCTTAAATAGATACAGAAATGATACGATAGAGAGCATGAATTCTAATCAAATTACTCGACTACGAATAAAAGTTAAAATTGTTATTAGAATGAATTCAAATTTAATCTCAGTCCAAATTAGATAATCCTCGATCTGCCAATAACGATTATTATATTATATCAAATTGTACGATTTCCTTGTCCATAAGACCTCTTTTCATTGCAGTCTGATCCAATTGCAGTCTGAAAAATTTCTAATTAATTAATTAACTTCGCGGAATCTCTTAATCATTGGAACAGCTTAATAAGTTACGGTTGTTTAATGACACACAGGTGCTGTACCATATGTTCGAGGCTTACAACGAGATAGGGCCGACGGAAATACTCTACACGGACGTTCTCTCGGGATTGGCTTCGTTCTTCGTGGTGGCGATCGGTGGCACGATAATAGGGGTGATATGGGGCTTTGGTACCGGTTTTGTTACAAGGTTCACCCACCAGGTTCGCGTGATCGAGCCCATCTTCATATTCGTCATGGCTTACCTGGCCTACCTAAACGCCGAGATCTTTCATATGTCCAGCATACTGGCGTGAGTAAACTGATCCTCTTCTGGTGAATACTTTTTACAGATCGTGAAAGTTTAATGATCATTCGTAATTGGTATATTTTGAGTGGGTTTAAGAGTGTGGTTTCTAATGAAATGAAAAGAGTTAAAAAGTGGGAATCATTGTTTCTATGGTTGGAAACTTTCGAGATTCTTTTAATTCTATCAAAAAGATGATTGTTATTAATATTGATTGACTAGGAAATCTCTTTGAATTCTAGAGATTAAAATATTTTATATTTTAATTTTTTACGAAATAATGTTTCTTAGAAAAAAGAAAAAGAAAAGGAAAAAATAATAGTTTTGAATTTCGAAAGTTTTGGATTGGAAGAAAATTAAATTAAGACTCTAAATTATACATGTACATTATTTTAAAATTGTTATTTTACAAAAGGATGATCCTCTTAATTAATTAATTCAAAAGCAAGAGAAAGTTTACGATGTATTTGAATATTACAAAAGAGGGTTGGAAGTCAAAACAGATTGAGAAACACTTGTTTAAAGGAATAAGTAATAAATATTTATAAATTTTATTTCAGTTAATTTTTTTAATAATTTAAGATTTTCAGATTTAATTATTTCCATTTCCATATTTTAATTTTTGAGAATAATGATCATAAATTCTTTCAAAGAATTTCTCATTCAGTTTACAAATTTCCAACTTCATACTTGAATATTTTTTATAACGAAAGCTTGTAATTAGTATTGTTTGGAAACTTTGGTGACACTTGCAGATTATTTAGACAAAACTACACGAACAAACAAGTATACTTTCATAATAACTATTAAATACAATTAAGAGAGAATCTAATAAGTAGTTATTTCTATATTAAAATTTTCGAAACTTTCTCATGTAAAAAAAGAATATTTCTTGAGATTTTTAAACACGAAATATTTTTAATAAAACATTTCATGTTTCAAAATTACATTAATATATTCAGACCATTTCATTATTATTTCGCTTAATTTTTAATTTATATTTTCGTGAATTTTGACGACATATATACTCTCCATTTACAAAATCTGTTCGATTCTATCATCAATTATAACAATATTCTTCGTAATTTAAATAATAAAAATGAAATATAAAATATAAAAATAATAATATATCTCGAAACATTAGTTGGTAAACTTATATACCAGTCAAAGCCAATCTCGTACAGGTAATAAAACACAAAACTCGAGAAAACCAGTTCATCAACGAAACAACCCTGTAACATATGCAAATTTCCCTTGTTTACATCGATAAACCGAAAATGCCCTGCACGTGGCCACCGCGACCTAGAAATGTGCAACACGAGTGTGCCAACTCACTTCTCTCGACACGCTCTCGGCCGGCAATAAATTCCAAAAAGGACCTCCCAGCTCTCACGCGAATCGTTACATACATATATATAGCATATTCGATGAAACCTCGCCATGTTACCTCGCCATCCAAGGGCGAAACGATTCATCGATACGCTTTTAATCAATCTCTTGGAACTGTTCTTTAAACGAAACTTTGAAATTTTTTTCTCATATTTTTTTCCTTTTTTCTTTCTCTTCTTTTATTTATTTTTTTTTTTTTTTTCATTATCAAATCCTCGAACCGTGTCGTGGAAGGAAGAAAAAGGTTAAAGGGAAGCCTGACTCTTTTCGTGATCGTCGATTTACTCGATAATTCGCCCAAGGCTAAGTCTTTATTAAAAAGGAGAAAAAAAAAGGAGAAAGAAGGAAAGTAACAGATCGTCGTTATAAATGCTCGAAAACCCTACGATAGCAGCACGATTCTCGTTAAGTCTATTATTTACACGTTTCCTGGGGAAGTTGGTAGCGATGATCGATCCCGATGCAAAGTACGCCCTGTGTAATAACTGTTCAAATATGCTTAACCCGTAATCGCTGCTTCTTGCTCAGCTATCGTGATTTTTTTTTTCTTTTTATACGATTAAACAGTGTCATGTGTTCGATTGACGAACAAAAGGATTTTAAATAAACGAAGGATGAGTGTGATGTAGTTATAGTGGAACGATGATTTATTTGTTTAAAGAATGTGATATGTGCAATATTTGGACAACGAAGAGAAATAGATCGTTAAATGGAAGATATTGTACTTTTAATTTACTTTATATATGTATTTACAATTGCTCTTAAAAGTAAAGTAGAACACAGTAAAACGCGATACTTCTATAATACGAAGAATTGAGTTACCATTTTATAACGAGATTAAGGAAAATTTGGAAAATAAATATATAAATGAAGAATAGGCAAATTCTAAAACTGAAGAAAATTCGATTTGATGAAGAAATGAGACTAATATTCCAAAAAATGAAATATAATCTTATATTAAATTTAAATTATTTAATTTAAATCTTATATTTAATTTAATAATATGCTCGAATAATTTTGCGAATTCAAACTGAATGAACTGTTTTCAAGTAATCTTGTACCAATATTTTTAGAAGTGGCTGGAAATTTTGGAATTTCATCAGAAATTTTTGAGAATATTAATTCAGAAATATACAATACAAAATCGAAAAGAATTCAATTATTTATTATTATTTCTAGAAGGATCGAAAATTGGAATAAATATTAAAAGATATAAATGTAAGATATTTTTTTTTATGATGGAGATATTTAACCCAAGTCACGTTTCATATTTTATCCCTACTCTATTTGGAGTTCTTACTTACTTAGTTATTTTAGAAACTGTTCAAAATTTGACTACATTTTCATATCTTTATTAAGATTTACGCGTATATTATACATGTTCCTATGAAATAAATTAATGAACTTTATTTTAAAAGATTGTATTTTATATATTAACGAAAGTAAAGAGTTCAGCTTGATGTAAAATTTAAAAAACAAAAAACTAATATTAAATTCTTTTATTCCATTCTTTATTTTATCTTTCTCTAATAATAATAATTTTATCCTAGTTTTATTCATTCAAAAATTCGCAAATTATATTTATTTAATATCCATATTTTTATTAATTCATGTTATTCACGAGAACGAAGATGAGAGTTAGTTCCATCTTTGAATAACAAAAATTATTCTAAATATAATTCATTATATACTCAACATTAAACACACAATTTCATTAAGTCAGAATTAAATTTCCTTGCAAGATAATGTAAGACATTCACGACTGACTAGACACATGTACGCCAATTTCCAAGAGGTTAAATCCCTATCAAATTTCCTCTCGCCACACATTAACAAGTGAATCATGGATGGATCTAAACTTGGATCCAAATAGTAGTCTCCAGTCAGACGTACGCACAAATTTCCAGTACGTATGTGTACAACGGTCGCATCCATATCGTAAATCGAATAGACGCCTCTAGCCGCCGATTTCGTAAACCCTCGGATCGTACGTTCGAATTAATTTCAACGACGTTTACGAAACGTACCGACTACGATCGATACGCGAACTCGAATCCACCCTCGCGCCATATTCGTCCCCTTCGTGTTGTCCACTTCTCCCCCCATCGATTAACCGTGACCTCTCCTTTGTCACCAGGATCACCTTCTGCGGCATCACCATGAAGAATTACGTGGAGGCGAATATATCGCACAAGTCGCACACCACGGTCAAATACACGATGAAAATGCTGTCAAGCAGCTCGGAAACCATCATATTTATGTTCCTCGGGGTGGCGACCGTGAACAACCATCACGACTGGAACACGTGGTTCGTCGTCATGACCATCGTCTTCTGCTCGATCTATCGCATCGTCGGTGAGTATACGAGTCACCCCATCAAGGTTGGGGGTGTGAAATCATCAATTGTCCCGCAGTTTGTCATACAAAGAACTCGTGACAGTAAAGTGGTTTCACGTGGATGCAATCGATGCGTCAAACTGGACGATACGAAACTGGATTAAGTGGGGTAGGTCTTGTTAATGGTATCAAGAGATAAGGGGGGAGTCTTAAGGTTTAAACCGATTCATGGCTTATCGCGTGTCACTTACTTAGCAAAACGGTTACGCGATCGTGCCAAGAATAGGCGTTTCTTGCGCTTTGGTATTTGCCTTTTTGTTGGATAACGAGGCGGGATGATGCCGGGAAACTTGGCACGTGCCACCCCCGGGCATTGTTTCGTATCGTTTCGGATAATTTGGATAAGCAGAAGGGGTGAAGATTAAGTAGTTCGGTTGGGATAGAGTTGTGTTTTGCGAGGATGATTGCTTTACCGTTTTGGCGATATTAGCTTCTTAATTCTGTAAAGTTGAACGAGAGATTCATTTTGAGAGACGATGGTAATTTCTGAAGTGGTTTTTGTAGAGTATTGGTCAATAGATAATTTGGTCAATAAGTATTCGGCCATGATGTATTCGACGTATAAATTTGTCATCAATATTCTATTAATAAGTTTATACAGGATGGCTAATTTCCATTTAGATGGTCTACTATATAATATGATCCTGAAATATTGATGGAATAATGATTTTCAAGACGAAAACTTTTTAAAAACTGTTGAATTTATCGTAATTTTTTTGTGAATTTGTATATATAGAATAGATCTTCACAATTCCATTATAAATAGAACTTACACTATTTTTTTCAATAACTATCTTCAAAATTTAAGTAAATTTATAATACATATTACACATAGTATAATATCATAATTACAATAAGTTTATTATTGTAAAGAATTGCTTTACAAAATACAATAATTAATTATAAAAAAGATAGCATAAAAATTTATAACATTGTATCCAACTTACTTTTTAGAAAGAATTTCTATTTTTATATTTATAACAAGAGATTTATAACGAAACGTATAAAATCAAATGTAATATTACAAAGGTAAAATTTCATGTTACTTTGCAGGATTTGCAAAAGGATTAAAAAATAAAGTGAATGAAACAATGAAAAAGCAAAGAAGAAGAAAAACTTTTTGAAATATTAAATTTTTACATTAATATAGATCTTTTAATGGACATTTCAGTTGTACTTTTCTATTTCTGTTCTAAATAATTTAATTATTTAAATAGTATCAATATCGAGATTGACATTTACCATTAAAATAAACGAAAAGAATAGTCTTGAGAAAACTCGAACTTTTCTAATCTATCTTCTCGGTTAAATCGTGAAATATCTGGAAATACTCTTAACAAGATTCGTCTAGCTTCTTCCGCAACCACCAGTTTACATCAGGGCTTACTGTCACGGGCTTATGGCTTCCTGTTCCATCGACGGTTTATCGCTAAATCGCTGGCCACTAGCTGCACTTAAAAAATTCATCGTCATCCCTATGTAGTCTGAAAATATCCTACTTTTTTCAAATCCGGATATTTCATTTTTTTTCTTCTTTTTTTTTTCTTTTTTTTGCGAAATAGGAGTCGCGATTAACTATAGCCTTTCGTTGTCAGATTAAAACAACGATTAACTTCAATTTTTCACTGTCACGTAAAGAATAAAAGCTGACATTTTTCGTGAATAAAAAAATTTCCTCTTTTTACAAAAGAAAATTATTTTTCTTTATGATAAAAGATAAACGATAGATTTTTTTATCGTTTGTCGTTGTAACATAAAAAAAAATATAATGGAAAAATTATTGCGAGTGGATTTCTTACAAATGAATCAATTTCTATAAAAAAAAATCTTTTGTACTATTTCATAAAAAATTGAAAATGTTAATTATCTTTTTCTTTACAAGAAAGTTTACAACAGTTTTTTCACTATCAATTAGAAATTGAAATTATCAATTATTGTAAACAGAAATGCTTCTTTTTATAGAAGAACAATTTACAATCAATCACAGTTTTCCAATTTTACACGTAAAAGAGGAAACCTAATAATATTTATTGCAAACAGAGGTAGAACCTAGAAATAAATCTGTGGTCAGATGACAAAGCCTGATATGTCATGTTTTGCTAACTTTACAGTACAGTAACTTTAAAGTTTGTTCAGCTATGAAAAATCACAATGTTTCTCAAATATAAAATTTGTCCTTTTCCCTTTTTTTTTTTTTAAACTACATGCTATCTTTGACAAACTAACATATATTATAGATATACATGAAAATGTATATATATCTCAATTAAAAAAAAAAAATAAGATAAATACATGTATATCAAATTTTGGCATTTGACCGCGGAAATAATGGCTAGATTTCATGTAACATGCTGTTTGTAAAGGGTTGAATGCGCTGACTTGGATTGAAATGGATTTTCAGGCGTGATCTTCTTGACAGCGTTGGCTAATCAATTCCGACTGCACAAGCTGAACAAGGTGGAGAAATTCGTGATGTCTTACGGTGGTTTGCGAGGTGCCGTAGCATTTGCTCTGGTCTTACTGATCGATCCGAAACACGTGTCTTTACAACCGATGTTCGTCACTACCACGATCGCAGTCATTTATTTCACAGTATTCATACAGGTAAGGATGCAATAATATTTCTAAATTGTTTAATTAACTAATTTCGAAGCATGATAACAAAAGAGATTGAAGAAAATTAAATATTACGTCTTCTATTTCCACTATCAGTTAACTTTTAATTATGAAAACTATTGTTGAATCAGTTGAAGAATATCAATATTAATTTTAATAGAATATAATTTGATTTTCGATCAATTTCTTTTTACTTTTTTCTTCATATATTTTCCAAAAGTTTTCTAATATATTTAGAAATGTTAAACTAAATAATCTTCGATATTTTATAAATTACGAATAGTTAAATAAAAGATTCATCATTTTGATAAGTTTCCTAATGCCATTATATCTTATACTAATATTTTTAATATTTTTAAATATATTTCGATTCAATGATTCTTCGAACTTAACATCCATCGATTTTACAACGCATATATTTATATAACTAGTTTTAATATTTATTATTATATACCATTTATCTGGAAATGTCTCCAGATATCAGTTGAATAAGTATTATTACAGTTGCGATGTTAAATGACAAGGATGGAAGCCGAGCCACAAAGTTCGAGTCAACATTTCCTTGTATTCGAAGTGGTAGGATAACGTGGAAAACTTTTCAAGGGTATTTGCCTTAAAAGAAGACATTTAAGCAAATAGAAAAGATTTGTGCATTACGTTTTCTTTTCGTTTTCGACCATTGTTGCGTGTAATTCCCCATCGAGGATACAGAGATCGTTACGTTTCCTTTTACGTACGCCATTATAACTTCATGGTTGCTCTTTACGTTTTTTCATTTGCATTATTCCCAATACATACGTAGAATTGTTTCGTGCACAACACTGGTTGTTTAAACCAATAAGGTTGAACGGTGATATAAACTTTCTTCCTGCAATAGTGAAAAGTTTAAATTAAACTTCATCGTAATGATGAACGATACTCTTCTCGAATCTCTTCTTTACACGAAGTACGTGAAAAAATAATAATAAACGAGATCCTCCCTCTCGGTTCAGCGAGGGAATGACACGATAACAGGGAACATCCCCTTTTTCTCTAAATCAACATTTCTTTCTCCGAGAGGGAGCTCGTTGTTCGCGGCAAGTAAACTTTGAGAAATGTTGATTCAGACTCGAAGAACTATTCATTGGCTCTGCCGGTTTGGCGAAGCTATTCTTACGAATTTTCTCAATTTCCTCGATTCTAATATGGCGGCCGATAAGTGGAGTTCACGTGATTCGAAAGTTTGTCACGAATAAATGAATTTTTCAAAACTTTAACATTAATTATTATTAAGGATGGTTTAAAAGGTTCGAAAGTTAAATTAAAAGGGTTTTCCAAAGTTCAAGATGGTGTCCTTTAATGTTTCTCCTATCAATTTTTGATCCATTCGCGGAATTAAATAAAGCTTGAATGAAGTGGGATTTTTAAATTGGAGATAAACGATTCTTTTTTGCAAGTAATTTTTAACTGTTCGTAGAATTAAAATACGACTTAAATTTAACGAAATACAATATAATTATTTTATAAATGTTTTATAAATTATTTTAAAATATAGATTACGTATTACGATATTCATATTTCCTATCACCTATACTATTAAATATTAATAATACGTATAAAAGATTCATTGCAAAAAAAGCATTATTAAATTACAATTTATAATAAAACGTGGAAGTTTTAAAAAATTTCAACATCTTTTATTTTATTTGGTAAAATTGAAAAATAAAATTAAAATCTTCGATAGCTGAAAACAGTTCATAAACCAAAAAATTCTGTTCAGATGAAAAATAATGATGCCCAAGAGAGA
>NW_006263712.1:0-29337 GCF_000469605.1 Apis dorsata | reverse complement strand
AACTAAACGGCTATCTATAAAAAAAAAAAAAAAAGAAGAAAAAAAATAGCATGCGCATAAAACAATATATCGGACGTTACACAAATCGATATTGGATTTGATCACTCCTCGTGGAAACTAGCTAATAATGTTTCATAAAAGGCTACCAACGATGCACAGGAATATACCGGAACCTGTTATCACAGTTCATACTACTATTGTACACGTTAGCCGGAAAATACGCGAACATTTACTACTTGTCTCGGTCATTTTGTCATCGTAGACAACTACGATCGAAATCTCCCTCGACTCGTACGATTTTATGACGATCTTCAAACATTGCAAACATACTATCCTATAATATAATTTTCTCTCGTAATATGAAATAACGCGTGGACAGATTCTCTCCTCTTTTATTCTCGCTTCATTATACGCTTCACGTATAATTGGATAAGGGATGGATATATTCTCGCTTGGTGTTTCGATCAAATTTTTTTTATTGTCGCAGATGACACGATTTCGATTCGATATTCGAATATTTTATTGCGATACCTTCAATTCTTTTATACATCAGCGAATTCAAAAGCAAACACTTTGTCTTCCTAGTGAATTGATGAAAAAGTTATGTCGATTTTTGATTCCGATAACAAACAAATGGATGATGTATTATCCTGTATGATAAATTTATTTTACAAGAATAGTATTTATTCATAAAATATAGTATTTTCGTTTGAACTTAGAAATTATTGTAGATCAAGCAATTGAATGATAATATTTTTTAAAATATATCCTATTCTAAATATATCCCTACCCTAAAAATATTATGAATAATTATATTATGGATATGTTTACAAATTACAAAATAAATTTCAATTGATTTGATAGGACGTTTTTATTCAAAATTAATTGATAAAATTATAAATTATGACTGCATTAAATTGATTTACTTCTTACTTTCTTACTTTCTTACTTTCCATCAACTTAATAACACCGAAGATATTATAGAAAGGGATTAACATGAAAGAGAATCTTAAAAAAAGAGAGACCTTTCAAAATAATACAACAAAACAATTTTTTAATCGATTCACCAATAAAGAAAGTAATCGAAATAGTCTCTTTAAGTGTTTGTACGTGTAAGCACCTGACTTAGAGAGTGCAGCAGCGCAGCTCCATTGCGATTGACGTGAAAATAATAAAGCGTTCGAATGGCGACGTCCCTCTTCCGGCGCGATTACTCGCTTCAATCCTCTGCAAAAGGCGTGCCGTGATTTTTTGTTAACTGCGTTATAAATACGCAATCAGCGATGACCTTTCTTTATGCCGACACTATCGATTCCCCCGGCTCTATTTTAAATATGTACTACTAGCGCGGATATTGTGCGCGCCATAGATGCATGAAATCGTAGTTTTATTTGAATAGCGTGCATCGAGATATATAGACCGATTCCCATCGAATTGGTATATGTGCAAGTACTTTATTCCGATCGTTTCCGATCGCGGAAGGGATAAAAAAGTTTGAAAGGTGAAAGGTAGAGAAAGGATTATTAGAAAGGAAGATATTCAGAGTTAATAAAGAACTTGAAGGAGATTAATTTCATATTCCATATTCAATTTTCGATTCGATAATTGGTATTCGTTGTTAAAAGATATCGGGCAGGTGAATTGCATTAAGAAATAATTTGTTACGAATGATTATTAATACAAAGAGTATAAATGTTAAGGGATGGAAATTTATTGCAATTTATTGATAATGTCTCTTGCACAAATGGTTTCTCGTTTTAATTTCGTTCTGCCACCTTTGTCGAGGAATTAAATCGTATTTAAAAAAAAAATATGTACGGAGCGAATAAAGTACGAATGTAATTAGACTGCAAAGGGTTAAAACAAAAAGAAAAAAGAAGGAGAGAATGAAAAAAAGGTTCTACTTTCATCCTAAAGGCGCGTCCTGTTTGCTAAGGAACTGGCGGCTCTGAACTTTCATTAAAAAACACTATCGACCAATCGATTGGAAATTCGATATCGACACCACGCTTCGTGATATCTGATCGATCGTAATAATTTGATAATTTGAAATACTTAAACGCTCTAAGCCTTAGAGTTTAAAAAACATCAATGATATTGTAAAATATGATATTGTTAAATAAAAATTAACTAAAAAAAAAAATTAAAAACTCTTAATTTTTAATTAATCTAAATAATTAAGATTAAAAATTTAATTTGAGAATGGTATTTATTAATTAAATTGAAATCAATTTTCTTTATAATTTATAATTACAAACAATCTTCCTTTCTTTTAAATATTTATTAGTATGGAATACGAATAAAAATCGCGGAAATA
Source organism: Apis dorsata (assembly GCF_000469605.1). Lineage (NCBI taxonomy): Eukaryota > Metazoa > Arthropoda > Insecta > Hymenoptera > Apidae > Apis > Apis dorsata. The sequence goes on along the minus strand of NW_006263712.1, from coordinate 27,020 downwards.
CAGAAAATGATGATATCGATTATTATTAATGGAATCGTGTTCCGGACACGGAATAGAATGGACGTATTATTCTGCTCATCATAGAATATTATATCGTTTCGTTAAATAGTTGTAAATTATTATTATTTATATATTTATTTATTATTATTATTAATTATTATTAATTATTTCAGTGTAAATAGTTATAAATTAATTTATTATTGTGATTGTAAAAAATTGTAAATATAAATATAATAATTATGTATGTATTAATCGGATGTAATATTTTTTTTTGTTTTTATAATTAATAGAAAATAATATCAATCATCGGTTGCAAAAAAGGAAAAAATAATAAAACTAAATACAAAAATATCAATAATATGCAAATATTACGATTTAAATATGATTAAAATAAATTCATAAACTGAACAATTCATTTATTCTGTATTATTCTTGCAAAATCAATTTATTTTTGTTTTATTATATTATATGGATAGATTCATATAAATTTATCGATGACAATTTTGATTTCTGCTTCCTCATGGGGTTACAATAAAGGGATACAATAATGTATCGAAAGTGTTGAATACACAAAGAAGCTATAATGTATCATTGAAAAAATAGCGAGGGTCATTTGAACTCCACCCTGATAATTAAAGGTTAAATATCATTAGCCTAAAACTAGAAACGTGTGCAAATTTGAATACCCTTTAATCTATCATTAGTATCATATTACGAATGAGGATTCTTTTCAATTTTTTTTAGACACATAATTAAAATATATATGATATATTTTATTTATATATTTACAATTTTTTACAATCACAATAATAAATTAGTTTATAACTATTTATACGAAGTTAATTAATAATAATTAATAATAGTAAAAAATAAATTAATAATAATAATAATTTATAACTATTTAACGAAATAATATAATATTCTTACGACAAGTAAAAAGAAACACGTTCGTTCTACTCCGTGTCCGGAATACGACTGCGTTAAATCGATATTTTGAATTTCAATGATAATCGAATGTTGCTATTTTCTGTCTGTATTCGTACCGTGATTTATATTTGTATTCCATACTATAGCTGTTAACGCTCGTATTTATTATTATTTAAAACAAAGGAAGATTATTTATAATAAAAACTTAAAAGAAATTATAAAGAATTTAAAAAATTGTAAAGAAAATTAATTTCAATTGAATTAATGAATTAGTTTAATAAATTTCTATTATAATTAAATATAAATAATATAATATAATATAAATAACAAAACAAAATCTTTTTAATTTGATGTAATAAAGAATATTAACAAAAATAACTAAATATAATATTAAAATAACTATTCCTTATAAATAATAATTTACAATAATTTAAAATTAATATCATTCTTTTTCTTAATTGCAAGATATATAACAAAATCTTTAAAAAATTATATTGATCCAATAAAAAGTATAATAAAAATAATCTTTTCTTATACATATATAATAATAATTTTCTTGTATCAATCTCCTTCCTTAATTGCAACTATACATTATAATATATTTAAAAAATTATTTCAATCCAACGCCACGAAAACAATTAAAATCAATATATATCAAAACCCATCCCCTTCTACGTACATCCTCCTACAATTTCCTCACATATAACTCAGTATTACTTCTTATCAATCGCAATTACCACTTACAAGTTGAACTGTTACTCTCCAAGTTGAAACATCCGCTGCTATAAAAAACATCCGTTTCCAGGGAATCACGATCAAGCCCCTCGTAAAGATCCTGAATGTGAAACGAGCCGAAAAGAAGAAGCCGACCATGAACGAGAGGATCCACGAAAGGGTACGTGCCTCATTGTCTTCGTTCTACTGTTTGCCTACGATGATGTTCGCGATCGTTCGTAACGAGGCATAACTTCAACGTCGCTTCGCTCGTTTCGATCGATCCGTAAAATAAAAATGTACCGAATAGGGGATGGTTTAAGTCGTGGAAGAAAAAAGTCGGTGCACGAAGAATGGCGAAGCTAGATGTATAAATTGTAGGGAACGCGTGGTTATACGCCCTTATCGTTCGCGCAAATATTAAAAAAAAAAAAAAAAAAAAAAAGGGAGAGAGCAGCGAACTACGATACGCGAGAAAATCAATAATCGTTCGTCGCTCAGTACGAGAGAAGATTGCACTGATTTTTACCGGTAACCACTAAATGAACGTATCATAGGAGGAAGAATAATGGGTCTAGAGTAGATAAAAACCGTGTTGCATCGTGTGAATTCGTACGTTTCGAGTCATTTGCGCATAGTGTGCACGTGTGTATACGTCGGTAAAAGGATAAGGGAAATAATGTGCTTAATGAAATCGGCTGAGTAAAGGAAAATGGCGTCTACGTTTGCAGATAATAGACCACGTGATGGCTGGGATCGAGGACATTTTGGGCAAGCATGGCAATTATCACGTTCGGGATAAGTATGTATTTCACATGTTTTATGATCGATAATATTTCGAAATGGATTTTCTCTAACGTTTTTGACTTCTTGATGGAATGATTCGTCTTATTTGATGAAAAACACTAGGGAGGTTTATCGATTTTTCGCCTTTCCCCTAATAGGATGACTCACAAGTCGTTCGAGATGTTAGGTGGGATGCAGATGATTCTGATCGCTGGTTTATTTGATCGTAAATTATTTATTACCGTTTCGCGTCTAAGAAAGTATTTGGATTTTTACGATCTATATATTTTAAAGATAAAAATTTCTACTTAATAAAGTATCCCTAAAATTTTGTTCTTTTAAACGACCTTTTAAATCTATAATTCGATTTATTATTTGTTTTAATTTAATATATCTTCAAAGTTTAAAAAAAAGAATATTGTTTATTTATTTTAATATCTATAAATTTTTAATATCTTTCGTACAAAAATCGATAAGTTAGTTAGTTATAGATAAAAGATGACATATTTCAATATGTATCTTTTAAAAATAATAAATATAATATATTATATTATATACATATTCTATATATATTATATATAATATAATATATAAAGAAATATAAGACGAATTTATTTTGAATTATTAAAAAATCAAATGAACAGATAAGTGTTACAATATATTAAGAATCGAGAAAAGTTTCAAAAGAAAAAAAGAAAGCTTCCATATTTGTCAAGAAGGAAAGAGATTAATTTTGTTACGCGATAATAATATCAATTCTACGTTCTAATAGTGACAACAAAAATTAAAAGAGCTTAAATGGAAGCTTTTTTCTTCATACAATTTAGTATCCATCAATTATTATCTTAATCATTTTCTCTCCAAAATCTTAACGCAAAGAATAAAACTATTTTTATACCATAACATTTTTCTTCGTTTCTTTTCTTGTCCCGTTTTACAGATTCAAACGGTTCGATAATAAATTTATTCGTCCGTATCTGGTGAGGAATCACTACGGTGCCGAGCCGAAAATATTGGAAACGTATTCGAAACTCGCTATGAAAGACGCTCTGGATTACATCAGAAGGAACGCGTCCACCATCGGCAATATCAGTGGAACTGAAAGCATGTCCGCTATATTTCGCAACTATAGCAACACGGGACAATTCAATGGAAGGTAGAATTTTCTATTCCTTCTTTTTCTTCTTCTCTTTTCGCATCATCTTCTCTTCGCTTCAACCCCACTTCATTGAATCATCTTCTTCGTACTTGACCTGTTTATTTCCACAATAAGAAACTGGAAGAATGCTTCTTTAATCGTAACAGGTGTAGAACAAAACACTCTCCGGACACTACGGTGAAAATATATATTAATTATCTGCGGAAGTTGGCTAACAAAAAGTTTTCCGTCTGAAATCGTAGATGGGACGAAAGCAGTAGTCAAAGTGTTCTCTGAGCTCGATATTCGCAGTTCAGTGCTTTGTTTCCTTTAATTTAGTGTCACGGAAGATTGAACGGAAGGGAGATTGGCGATGATGTTAAATATACCGGGTGAGTCATTGGAATATTTAATGGTTTTTTAAGAGAAAAATTCGTTTACGATATGATAAAAAAGATCGCGATATATGATGCAGTAATTCACTGTGTTTCTAAAAATTCAGAAAAATTTTATCCTTATTATATTTTTATTTTATTTATCATTTATTTTATTTAAATTATTTCACTATTAATATTCATTATAAATAACGATTAAAGTAAATTTATTTTTATATAAACAACTTTATTCAAACAAGAAGAAAATATAAGGAATTTTCATTGTTTTAAAAACTTTTATTTCTATCATTTTCTAAATTTATTATAAATTTGACTTAAGACACAATTAAAATAAATTCCTATTTTATAAAAAAAAGACAATCTATAAATCTTAAAAATAATCGAAAACGAAAAGATATGATATCAATTACAAATTATAATTAGACACGATTAAAATAAATTTTCCAAAATAATCTTCCGAAAGAAAGTTAAACCACAAATTTTATAAAATCTCTTATAATAAATAAAGAAGATGGAAAGGATACGACCCAACAGTCTCCCATCCAATAGTACATTCACCCGGTTTACAAGTTGCTTTGGGAGTGTCGATGCTCCATGACTCACCCTATATACACACTGGCCAAGAAGCATAACCGAAGATAAGTCTGCATTGTATCTCGATTGAACAGCGAACCCTCCTCGAAAGCACCGAGTATCGATCTTCAAGTGGCAGCCCGTCATAAAAATGCAGTCTCATTCTTTCTCCTTCCAGTCCAAGTTGCAGCCAGCTCGAAGCGGGCTGGAATATTGATCTCCAAGAATTGGAGTACAACCCTTCCAAGAAGGACTTGACGGACGCCAGGATCCACCATCTATTGGCCGAAGAACTTTGCAAGCCGTACAAGAGGGTAAGAAACCCCACTTTGCTGAGCACGAGAATTTTACATGTATTGTATTGTGTATGCACGGCCCTGAAAACTTTTGCTGATCGCGATTCTCTTTCGAACGACATTCTGTCACCGCTTTAAATTTCATCCATCAATTTTACACTTTAATTATCATTATATGAGCCTCTCATAAATGATCGATTCGACTATTTTGATTGATCCTTTTGTAATTTATATTTGGAGATCATAAAAATAAATTTATAATCTCCAGATTTTTATTTCGAATAATTATTTTTAAATGTATTCTTGTTAGAAGCCAAAATTTTTGAGGAGTAATTAGTTATAATATTTTTCAGAAAATATAATTTATTTAAAGAAAATATAATTTTGAATATTATAAGTAAATTTAAAAGCATTCTTATAGCATCGTTGTTTTGAACGATTCATATAAGAGAAACTTGAATTAAATCTCTCTTGAAATGTGGAGTACATTAAAAAAAAAAAAAAGAAATTATATTGAATTTTCATCAAACGAAATTTTGATTAGTACTCGATCAAGTGAACTTCTATCGATTGAATCCATTCATCGAAACGTGAAATTTCTATTATTTGAACAAAAAATTGTAACTAATGAGGAGAATAATTGAATTTCCTTCATTCCTTCATCCTTCAACAGATTCGATGAAATCGAGTTTTATTATAAATGCACATACTTTTCAATTCTTGTAAAAGAATTGACAAGATTTTTTAACCATTTGATTTCATTTTTATTATATCAAAAAAAAAAAAAGATTTAATTTCTCAAATTTGAGTTGCTCATGCAGGGCATTTGAAAGATGAACGATCGTTAAGGGACTTTCGAAGCGCCTTGGATTATAAAATTACACTATGCTTCTTCAATGTTTCAATATGTATGTAGCTCGTAAATTTGTTGTACATCTGTAACAAAAACCCCTGCATATACGAAAGAACGAAGGCAAATCAGATTTATAACGTTTCTCTACAGCATGGAACAAAACTGTTGCAGCATCGGCGTTTAAGCTACAGCCGACACGCGGTGAACGATCGCGACCTGTCAACCCAAGTCAATTACAAAATGCACATGAACATAAGACGGATGATGGGAGAGCACAAGCATCGTCACAAGCGCAGTAAAAAATTGCTCAAAGTAAGAATGTTCCTCGCGTAAAAAAAAAAAAAAAAAATGAACACGTGTCGCATTCCTCGTTGAATCGACGATTACTATAATTTGCAATTAAAATAACTTTACCTTCCCTTCACCAACCTGTGTAGGATGGTAAGCAGAATCACGTGAGTTTTCCTGAGTTCCAGCAAAACGGATCAACCAAATTGTTCACTCAAGGTAAATTGGCAAAAGGGATATCGATGAGCCCTCCTCACCGATCAAAAGGTTCTTTTCGTTTGAATACGTGAACTTTTATTACTCGTAGATTACATCAATGGTGTCCTGTACGAGCTGGAAAACGGAGATACTTCAAAGCCTTCGAGCAAGGAGGACTGGGACTCTGCGATTACCTTCACGGCTCGCACTTCCGGTGAGAAGATGATTTTCTTCTTCTTTTTTTTCCTCCCCTTCCTTCTTAATTTTCTCTCTTTCTTTCTCTTTTTAATTTCAACGAAGCTTTCGGTTAGTTGTTAAAAAAGTTAAGGAAGTTCTGGACAAATTATCTCCAGTCGTGTGGATTCTTTTGAGAAATTAGCTCCAGGAAAGGATAATTCAGAGTTTCCTGTCGAAGCGTTTCTTTGAATGTAAAACGGGATGAAAGGGGTAGAGCTAATTTTTGGCTCGATTCACAGTTATAATTTTCTCGACGCTCAATTTCCATAGATTCGTTGAACGTGAATACGGATGGCCACCACGGCGTCACCACCACTACCTCAATGGACACCATAAATACCGACGATCCGGATATGAAATTAGGGCGAGACGGTGAGTTTATCGCGACAAGCATTGTCGATGATATCGATTTTTTATATTAAATTTAATCGACTTCAAAATTTTTTTCAATGATATAAAAATAAATATTCTTCGATTCTTTAATATTATAAAAAAGGAATAAAAAGAATAATTGAAAATTAAATATAAAAGTGATTGGAAACGTCATTTCAATTTTTTTTATAATATGAACTCTTTTGTGTTAATTATTAAGACTATAAATTATTAATAAACAAATGAGTTTTTTATTTTTCATTTACTATTTTGGTAATAAAAAAATTTTCTTAAATTCCAGTTTTTGATTCGTTGAATTTTATAGAGTTTGTTTTCAAGATTTTTATCTTGTTTCCTAAATTTTAGAAAGTTACAGGGTAACAACACCAACAGCCACAGAAACTATGTTGCCATGGAAAAGGGAGGACGATTACGATTCCGGCCATCCGATCAAACAAAATGAATTTCCTGCTTGGTGTTCTAACAAAGAGTATCTGGCTTATAGTTCTCCCTCGGCGACATTTTTAGGTATGATTGAATAATTAATTTGACCAATATATAGAAATATACATGTATCATTTTACCATGGATTAGTGTATTGATATAAATTCGTGATAATAGATACACTAATTTCATTGGCTGCCACTTTATTAAGTTTTAATACAATTTTTCATTGTATAAATAAATTTGTTGTTAGGAAGATTGTTGGTGAAATAAATTTAATAAAAAATTATTTCTGAATCATCTTAATTAAACTTATTATCCTATTAAATACTTATATTCAATCTGACTCTCCTCGACACCTAAAATAAACTCTGACATGCAATTATTATTTTTCGATGGGGGGGCTCGGGTAACCCCTCTCACATTGCAGAGAAAACTTTTTATTTCCATAAGTTATTAATTCTCGCCAAACTTTCTAAATATTGACGCGTTGTTTCAGGTATTCCCTAGCAGGTCTATTTTTCGATGCAAGGTCGATTTGATTTTTTAATCAACATCTAAAACAAGTAGAAATACACATGGACGTGTATTACCATGTCTCTAAAAATGGCATCTGTTTGTAAAAATGTCTTCAATCATTCAATTTTCCCAATTATTTTATATTATCGAATGTTTTATAAAAATAAGATGGTTGTTTTTGTGATTCGATTCGGCTAATAGATAAAAAAAGGTACGTAAAATATTGAAAAACGCTGATTTACAGGAGAGCCGTATTTCTGAAGACAGGCCAGCTTAACGAGCTCGGAGGATACAAATCTCGGACTTCCGGCCGAAGAACATGTAAATTTTATATACTCAAATCGTTCAGAGTTTTCTATATGTCGTTCTTTTACTTTTTCTCGATCTACAAATCTGCGAATGCGTTTTTTCTTCTTCGACTTTTGGGTTACCCAGTCCCCTTTGAAGCTCGCATATATCATGTGTACACAGACACACACATATACACACATGCGCGCACCTCATCGCTACGTACACAATTGATTGTGCATCACACTGAGAAACGTGCATTCATTGAACTTACTTGTCGAATCTTTCGTGTATATTCTTAAACTCAACAACAGATTATTGAGTTGATACTTTTTGTGTTGTCAAATTCTTTCACGAGCACTTCTGTTTCACGTTTTCTTATGATGTATTTCGGTTGTTCTGGCCACCTGAAATGACAGTGTATATTAATAATAATGAATTTTCTAATTTTTAAAAATTTACTTTAAAATAGAGATATATTAGAGAGATATTCTTCTCTTTCTATCCATATTTCCTCTCGTTTTTTATTATATTTCTTTCTTTCTCATCTCTTTTTTCTTTTCATTTTTCTTTTCATCGTCTGTTAATTATTATTTTAATTATATATATACGATTTTCAGATAATTTCTATCTTATATAATATATTGATATTTATTGGTATCCATTGATATTCGATTACCAAGTTTCTTACAACATCTCACTAAAGTGCTTAATAACGACCGTAATTTATTCAATCTGAAGATCCATAGATTTTTATTCACTTAGCGTATGTCCGATGAAAAATGAGCTAATATTCCCCATTCTATATTCAAACATTTCTCATAGAAATTAAATTTTAAACGCAATTTTCCGCGTTTCATATAACAGATATGACATAATGAGTTTTAAATTAAGTTCCTATTTTATTTCCTAAAAAAAATAAAAAGATATTAATTCAAAAGTCGTTTCTGTAAAATCTCTCTTAACAGAAATATTTCAAGAAAGAGATATTCCAGGTGGCCGAACCGAAACATTTCATGAATCTTCATTAACCTCATTAATGACACTTCCTTCTAATTAAAGGTGGAATCGAGCAGCCAAAGGTCCAGTCAGTAATTGGTCTATTCCGTCGCGAGAGCGTGTGCACTCCAGATGGTATCGATTGCCAGGAAACTGTGGACGAGCGTGATGAATACACGTTAACGGGGACAGAACAGACCGAAGATTCACCTACAAAAACGTTTAGTGAATATGAGAAAGGTAAGATGAAATTGCTATATTATTTTAAATTTTTTATTTTTATTTAAATAGAATTAAAAACTTTACTAAAACAACTTAAAGTTTTTAATTCTTTAAAAAACATTTCTTCATTCATCAGAAAAAATATCCTTTAAAATATCCTTAAAATAATTTTATTTTATTAATAATTTTAAAATTTGATCGATCAACAAAGAAATAGAGAGAGAGAAGACTTTGAAATTTACAACTTATTCTATGCCTTCAGTTATTCAAGAAAATTACAAAATTAAAATTTATTATTTAAAAATTAGGATTATTTAGGAAATGTTCTGTAAATTGTATGCTAAGTAAATATTTAAAATCAATTTTCTTGAAAACAAAATTTCATATAGAAAAGAAATATTCTATCTCTATTTCATTATTTTCTTAATTGTACAAAATACGATCTAGAAATGAAATATAATAAAATATAGAAGAAATATAAGATGAATCATAAATTCAGTATTGAAGTATTAAATATACTTGATATTGAATAGGGTGGAAATATTAAAAATATTAGGAATAAAACGGTCATATTTCGTTGCAGATCATGAAATATTAGTATATTATCAGTCGTGATTTCATTGCCACTAAATATGCAACTTTATTATAGGATATAAACGTCGAAAAGAATTTATGATTTTTCTGCTAGTTACACTATTCGAAGCTTGTTTAAATAAAATAGTAAATATTGGCGTATTTTTCAGAATATTTTTATCTATAAAAATAAACTAAAATATTTTCTTTTATTATTTAAAAAAAATTACATTCAATAGGTTGAAAGTTAAATTAAATCTGGATTAATATTTAAGATTAAATGGCATAAGATAAAATTATAAATATGATTATCAAAAAATTAAATTAATCTCTAAAGTGAAAAGAATATATCTGAATAATTTAAGTGAAGAAAATCAATCAATAAATATTTATATACAGGAAGTTAATATATTCATGGGACATCTTTGGAAGATCAATTCTAGAAGCCAAAATAAATGCAAAAGTTAGTATTATTGAAGCTTATTTATTAATTTATAAGCAATTTAAGTTTGTTCAAAATTTTTTAATCATATTTCAAGATCATTAAAATCATTGAAATAAAGAGGAAGCTAATTCAAATATACCAATTAATCTTATTGAAATATTAAAAGAAAAATATTTTATCGTAAAATAGAAACATTTAATTTTTTCATGTATAACAATAAACAATTTCATCATTATAGATAACAAGAAAGGACCCACAAGACGCGTGTCCATGATGGAGCTAGGCTCGATGGAGAAGTCGCATTCAGACAAATGCACGGATGACGGTTCTCATTCCCTGCCAGAATGTTGGAACGCTCAACGAGTCCGGATGACCTCGTTCCCATATTCAGCCCAAGTTCCAAGCCTCTCGACCGCTCTCATCACCTCCTCCTCGGAATCGTCGGAGGAGATCGACGAGGAGGAAGAGAAAGCTTGACCTTTGGGGATCGTCGAGGGGCAGGCGTCATCCTACGCGGACGAGGAACGTCGTTTGCGTCGACCATGGCGACGGCCACCCCGACGTTCATTGCTTTCGTCGCTTCTGCGACGTCCTAGCGCCCCAGTTTGAATGAAGGCGAGTGTCTCGTATCTTCTCCTCCCTCAAGAGGAAAGAATGAGCAACATTTCAAGGATTAATTCCTTCCCCCTGGACGATTGTCGATCTCGCTCCCTACAAGATGAACATTTTTAGAAAAAAAATTCAAGAGGAACGAAGAGCTGTTGTTGACCAGAGAGCTCTTCTTCTCTCTCTCACAGGACCACGATGACGGAAAGTACCTCTCGTTTTGATTACCGATGTTTTCATTTGCACGCAGAAACGAGTGATTCGGGATTGTTATATATATTAAATAGTTCCGATATTATTGTCAAAAAAAAGGATAATAATATTTTATCGATTGGTTCGATCGTTGACGATACGTAGAAGTGTGCGAAATTGTTCCATGATTCAAAAATTTGAATATCGGGAAAAATCGGAAATATTCGGATCGGATAAGATCTCGATATATTCGTGTTCTTTCGGAATAGATCGGACAAATTCGGTTAGGATTGAACAGGTACGAAGATATTACAAGAGTTTGCCCGATTCTGTCCGAATTTTTCCGAATCTATGATCTCGAGAATTTTTAATGTCAATCATTAGATAATGGATGTTTGTATCTTTATGAAAAATTGAAACCTGTAAAAAGGAAAGAACCAAAAAAGAATATGTACAATGTATAGTAAATTATGAAGTTATAATATTTAGAGACTGAAAAAAATGTTTAGAATTCATTAGTTACCAAAAAATATGACACAAATATCCGTAATCTAATGATGATATACAATCGAAATGTGATTTCGATAACGATGTTACAATTTTACGACAAAATGGTCAGTCGAGGTTGAATTCTTTTTTGATACCTGATGACCGCGTGAATCTTTTTTGAACATTTGACTAGACTGATGAGATGAGAGAATAAAGAGAGAAAGGGAGAGAGTGAAAGAAAGTGCGAACGAGAGAGAGAAAGAGAAAGAGATAGAGAGAGAGAGAGAAATAAAGAGAGAAAGAGAGAGAGAGAAAGAGAGAGAGAGAGAGAGAGATATTTTTTTAAACTGATACACCTCGTTTCCTTCGTAGCATGACTGATGATGAAATATTATATTTACCGATAAACAGGAGTACTTTTTTTTTTAGTAGTTGATTTTTCAAATGCTTCCTGAAGAAATTGCGGTTCGTCCAATTAGAAATGTTTTCGATCGTAAAAATGAAGAAGGATGGAAAAGGGACCGAGCAACGATATTTCTTCGTCAATCTTCGTTGCTGCGTTGCTTTCTGCGTGCTAAGAAAGATCGAGAATAGGGAGAATGCGCGCCATTTTAAACTCCTAGACGCCGTAGCGTGTTTCCCATTTAGCGATGACTCGTTATACGATCGCTCATTAACTTGGTATCGTGGCCTTAAGATTCTACTAGAAGTATCCTAGCAGCAACTCTGAACCTTCCGGTATATTGTAAAAAAAAAAAAAAAAAAAACGAAAGAGAAGAAAAAGGAAAAAAAAGGAGACTAAGATTGAAAATATTAAATAAGGGAGAAGAAAGGAGTGATTTTTACGAAAAAAAAAAAAAAAAAAAAACAAGCAAAACTCGAGGACTTGATCTGTGTTACGCTTAAATGGTAATTGAATAGACATGTGCACACGATGATTTTGATTCTTTTGTTTGATTTATTCGATGAAGACGGAAAATAGTCTTTTGAGAAAGAAAAATAAATATATACAAATATATTATACGTGTATAATACAGTTTGATATACTTGACGCGCAACGTTGAGATCATCGCGCAATCTGCTTTCGAGTTTATAGACGCAAGTCTAGATTTAGATGTGCCACGTGCCGTGGATATACACCCATGCAAGATGAATTTGGAATGATTAACTATTTTTGTTGCCTTTAGAGGAGAAGGAAATCTTATGAAGAGAAAATAAAGTGGTTTGAAATCATAATATAATTTTTTCATAAATGATATTACACAAATATTATTATTAAAAATATAACTGATTTATTAAATCTATTATTTAATTTGTTAACAGTTTACATTTACTAATAATATATTTGTTTTTATATATTAAAATTAGAACTATTATTTATTATTTTTACTTCTATAAATTGCTTGATTTTCTCCAACAAGACTTCCGTATTCTTGAAAACAACAATCCCCCTTTAATATTTTTCATCTTGCACTCATACTGTATTTTTGCAGAGATTCTTGCAAATTTTTAACTACAAAAAAAGACACAACAATAACAATAATAAAAATGTATGTAATATTGTACCAAATCTCTACTTATAAATTTTATGTGAGGAAAATTTTCTATCTATATCTATCCGTTCTATAAGAATCCGTAAGAATCACTGCAACAAACATAATCACATTTTTAATGATAACAGTTCACATAATTTTTTGAAAACAAGATTTGAAACCGCATATTTAAGGCGAAATTTTATTTTTATGTAAAGCATTTTGGATATCATAATATCTATTTATTGAAGATTATGAAAAAACAAGTTTTTAATTATCAATATATTATTTACTAACGAAATATTTATTAAATAATCTAAATATTAAAACTTATTTCTTAATATTTTGATGTTGTATCTTATATATATAATATTTTAAAATCTTATTAATTAACATAGAAAACAATATTATATTGGAATAATTTTGAAACAATGTTATAAAAATAGTGAAATAGTTTTTTAATATGTTTCTATATGAAAAAATTGCAATTGTAGCAATTTATTATAACTTTATTACAACTTCTTTTGAAAAAAATGAATAAAAAAGAGAAAATAGTCAATAAATTGCCTCGTCTTAAGTTATGCGACAAAGTAAATCTCATCATAAGAGATATTTATACAAAATTTTAATAACAAGAATGTATTCGAAAAATTAAAAAATCGAGCATCTTATAATAAACTTAAAATTGAAATCTTTTTCACGGTGATAAACACACAAACACACATACGCGAAAATTAAAATTGTTTAATAAAACGCTCCTTTCCTTAAGTATGGCCTTAAAAGAAACAAAAAACAGAATAAAAAATAACTAATTAAATAAATAATTAAAAATAAAAGTCTCATATGTAGAAAACAAAATGTGAAAATGTCGTAGGTATATACCTAACGCAAATGTACATAAAGAGACAAAAGAAGAAATGAAAAAGCAACAAAAAAAAACAAAGGAAAATAACCAAAAAAAAAAAATGAATTTTTCTTAGCAAGATAACGTAGCAAATTAATCGCGATGATTATTAATTACAATCATTTATCGAGACACGAGGTGAGCAAAAAAAAAAAATGTGTCAAAGTGTGAAACTATGGCGGAGAGCTGCCATAAGGGAAAATTTAGACTTTCGATTTTTATGAGAATTGAAGAGATGAATTATCAATTACCCTCGTATTACCAAGATAATTAATTTAATTAAATTGAATACAAAATTAAAGCATCCATTTTCTCTCGATTAAGCGAAATTTTATAAAAACAATAAAATTTAATATATATTTGAACTCCGTATGTTTAACAATAATTAATAAAATAAATATCGAAGATATTATATGGTGCAAATAAAAGCTTTCTTGGTAGTATTGAGAATTGATTAGTTTATATTCAATTCTATTCTATTAAATAATTCTATTTGCACTCGTAGTTCATTAAGTGCTTATAGAATTGAATGAAATCACAGCGATAATCAATCCTTTAGAATTATCGATAATGCGTTGGACTGGTTAAAAATATTATCGAAGAAAATTGAAGAGATTAAAGAAAAAAGTATGAAAATTCGTAAAAGTATTAAAATGATTTATAAATATATTGAATTATTTTAACATAGAATATTAACAAATATAAAATTCTTCTCTAGCAGAAAAAAAAGTTAATCTACGAATGTTAATAATCGGCTGTAAGCAAGTTTTGAAATACTTGTTGAAACGAGATAAATTTAGAATTAATAATAAATAATTGTAGCATAAATATTTTATTCTATGTGTCTTAACTTGTATTTTAAAAATTGCTTTTAATTAATTTTAAAACTTTTTTCAACACGCGTATACGTACATTTTTTTTAATTATAGGGATAAATATTTCCATATGTGAAAAATCAAATATCTTTTGGCGATAGTAATTTACTATTTCTAATGTTAGAAACTATTATTCTAAGTTTTCATTTCATAATATTTTTATTTAATCTTTTGAAGGATATTATTTATTGTTTTAATAACTTTTCAAATATTTTTTAAATTGATATTTAAAAATATATTTCAGTATTTCATAATTATAGATATATTATTAATTAATATAATTGAAATTATTATTAAATATTAAGAAAATTCAATAATATTGAAATATGAAAAAATTTATATAAAAATTATCATTATAATTTTCGGATTTTAATAATTTTATCTCTCGAGAAATTAAATTTCAATCAATCAATTTCTTTTTCATTAAAATTAATTCAATTATTTAATTTCCAATCTTTGAACGTTCCATTTGCTCATGTTTTACTATTATATATACGTATGTTATATAACTATTTTATATACGCTGTGCCACGATGTTTCTCGTTGAAAATTCGATGGAAATTTCTATATCGAAATACGTAAAAATAAATGACGTAAAAATATTGTTGATCAAGACTGCGATTAAAGCAAATACTGCAAAGTTTTTGTCAATTAAAGCAATACATTCGTTAGGTTTTCGGACTCGTTGTTTAAAAGAGCATATTTTCACGCACATATTGCTTAAATAAAATACTTGCTTAAAGCCGAGAGAGTTTGAAGAGAATAGAAGATCGATTCAATTTTCATAAAGATCGAACGAGTTTGAAATTTCTCTTCGTGCGATATATTCCTGGCGATCTCTAGTTACCTAGGTCAGACAAAACGTCGAGCTAGTCTCTAGACGCTAGTCTTTACGCTGTTGATTTGTTAAAATAAATGTTTATTTCGTAAAAAAACAATTATTTTACAATTACCTTCACATCTATTTCCTCGAAGTACTTATTTAAATTATTTCAATATTTTATTTCTTTTTCAAATACATATAATATAATTTTTTTAATGTCCTATAGAAACAATAATTTTAAACAATATTTTTAGTATATATTTTTTTAATTATTGTATATGAAATAATTTAAAATATTTATTAATAACGCTTATTTTATTTTATTTATTTATTTTTTAATTAAACAAATGATGATAATATTGAGTTTAATGAAGATATTTTTTAAATCATTTTCTTTAAATCATCATATGATATTTCTAAAATATTTTCATTATTTTGCGATTGCAAAAATATTATATCATAAATTCACAGAAAACTTTATACGATATAAACGATTCTATTTCAATTGTCGAACAATAAACGGAAAAAATATCTGCAAATTGAAATCCATAAAAAATAAAAATTAAAAATCATCAAGAACAAATTATCAAACCTTCGATCTATTCAACAAAGTCACGCTAATTGAAAGCATGACAAAACAATTACAAAATAATTAGCAATTTGTTAATGAAACAGATGCATATACTTCAACGATCGCTTCGAAATCTAACGAATGGAGCATAACAAACGAAACCTCGCGAAAACCTCGTGAATCTGAACTAAACAATTGTCTTTTGTGCAGATCAAAATGCCTGGCGGTGTTGTATTTTTAGTTTGCATACCTACGTTCAGTTATGAACATGAATTAATCTTTGGGGTGCCTTTGAAACAAAACAAGAAGAATGAAAAACCAAGGAAAATTATAACTGGACCAAAAGTTGATGTGAGACTTAGAGAGACGAGATCGAAGACACATCTTTTAAGATTGAATGATAACGACGAGCGGGATGATATCGATATCGACGATGATTTGGCTGATAGACGATATAGAGATCGAAGACGTGGCATTTCCGGTCAACGAGACAAAGATCCGGTTTTCGTGTCGATGGAAACAGTATTTATAATTCATATTATATATTACATTAAATATTTAAAAAATATTTGCTACGGATAATAGTTTAATTTTATTAATTAAAAATAATAAACTAAACATTCATAAATTTAATAATTCTAATATTAAACAAACTATAAGAAATAATATAATTTCATTTTTAAAAATGAATTATATTGATACAGTTTCAGATAAAAAAAAAAAGATACAGGCTATTATAATTTATTATAACAAAACTATTTCTTTTATCTTCTCTGTCGTTATTATTCTTCAAGGTCTTAGAAGAATTGCTGAGGAAGCTGAAAGTAGAACACGTTGTCTGGTGCAGAGACAAGGAGAACATGTATTACGAGGTAAGATAAGTGCGCTAATTATTTTCATTTCTTATTACTCACTGACCTTATCCTTCTGGAAAGGTTATATTTCCTGTACCAGCCGGGGAACCATGCGAAAATTGTCTCCACTGCCTCACGGAAATGGGAATTGGCGTGAAAATGAACTCCATAGTAAGGTGAATTAATGTCTCTCTATTTTCTCGCCAGGAAGCTTTTCCAAATGTTTTCGTTTACAAACATCTTCGAACAATTTCCAGTGTAATTCCGACCCAGTGCACGTATAGCGGTATAGGAGGTATTGGTGCTACGCCTATCAAAGATGATCTAGCTCGAAGGTATGAGAAGAAATTTTCTTAATGCACTAAATCTATTAAGCGCGATAAATATATATTTTGAAATTGCAATTTTTCTTTTTCCTTTTTTTTAGACGAAAAGAATCTGAAGAAAGGAATAATGCTTGGAAAGCTTTCGTGGAATCCATACGTTCGAAATTGACGGTTAAACAGGTCGTTGATGGAGTTCGTAGTGGAGGTGATCTCACGTTTGATTATGTATTGCTAGTACTGACTGCAGAGTAAGAATTATCGACATTAAAATTTATTTTCTGAAAATTATTTTTCTTTATTTCATCAATTTAATTTTATAATTACGAATAGTTGTCTAGCAGCTCTAGGTCTCATTGAGAACAGTGCGACCAATGTTGTGGCTGCAATGTTAGTGTCTCCCTTAATGGTAAAACTCTATCTCAATAACTCTGATTATAATTGTTAATCATAATTAATTATTTTCTTTAAATATTATTAAGGGTCCTGTGATGTCTTTAACCTTTGGAACTATCATAGCTGATAGAAATCTTCAATTTATCGGTCTAAAGAGTCTCTTACTAGGTATATTCCTCTCTATACTCTTTGGCTTTATCTTCGGTCTCATTCTTGGTACCACGGAGATGCCTTGGGGTTACAACGATTGGCCAACCGATGAGATGAAAGGCAGGTACGTTTTCACATATTAAATAATGATATTAAATTCTGTATGTAAAACTAAAGAGATAAATAAAAAAAAAATAATAATAAAGATTCACATGAATTATATATTTTCTCGCAGAGGAAATTATAGATCCCTCTGGATGGGCGTGTTATGGGCTTTACCATCAGGCACAGGCGTAGCCGTGGCATTGTTGCAAGGAAGCAATGGTCCCTTAATTGGAGTTGCTATATCAGCTTCTTTATTACCACCGGTAGTAAATTGCGTAAGTACAAAACAATAACCATAAATATACAGAGGAATAAAAATAAAAAAATAAAATAAAATAAAATAAAAATACTTTTTATCAATTAAGTCAAAAATTTATAAGTTTTTCGTTGCTCATTTATTATTCACGTATTTGATCGTGAATCGAAATATATATATATATATTCGCACGAAAAACATCGAAATTGGACAGCTATCGTCACGAACAGACAGAATAATTCGCGAGGGAAGATAGATATGGTATCGGCAATCGAGCGGGGCGTTCTCATTCCATCAGGGATTGATTAATGGATGGCGATTAATCTGATCGTAACAATCGATGAAATTTATTCCCATAGGGTTTATTCTGGGCGCTTGGATGTATATGGTTAATTTATCGACCGATTAAAATGCCGCACATGAAAGGAGAGTCCTATACCAATTACAACACCTCATATGTCTATGTATATACTGATTACTTACCGGTCGAATTCTTCTGCAATGGCATAATCAGCGCGTGTCTAACCTTTGTTAATGTAATGTGCATCTTTATCACCGCAATCATCGTGCTTAAGGTGAGAAATCATTTGCTTATGTGGAATGCAGATTTCTTGACAATTTCAAATCATAATATTATTGTTGCGTGATTATGTAAATATAATTAAAATATAATTAATAAGGATAGAATATAAGATAAGAAGATTTAATATCTGCAATGGATATATAAGTTATTTATTACGTAGTTTCATATATTTTATGTTTTAAATGATCAATATAAATAGAGAGATATTAATGGTAAAATATCTAAATTAGAAACAATTTTTTAATAAAAATAATTCATTAATTAATATAAATCTATTGGGATAAAATATTTAATATAATTATATATAATATAATTGATTTGGAAAGATTTATTTAAAATAGAATAAATGATTTGAAATAAATACTATTACCTCCTGAGATTAAATGCGTCGTTTTTGTTTAGATTAAGGAAGTAGCCGCTCCATATACTTCAACACCGGAACTACGTCGTTTTTGGGAGCATGATATTCGCTTGGTCCGTGATAAAAATATTTCACGAGATAACAGTTCTTTAGATTCGAGGTAATTAAAATTTTTCACATCATAAAAACTATATTTTCTAACTTCTACATACTTCTAATATAAGTAAAAGAAAATTAAGGTATTTCAAAAAAATAGATTCAATTCAAATATTTAGATTCAAATTCAAATTCAAATTCATATATGAAAATTATTTATTTAAAATTGCAGAATATTTATAATTTCAATTTAATGAAAAAATAAATAAAATCTTTATTAGTTTTTACGGTGGATTAAGTAAAACAAAACAACGCGTGCTAGAACAAACGTTAAACGAAGCGGTACGTGAAGCCATAGATGATGAAACATTCCGCAAAGTCCAAAGATCAAGTTATGGTCAACATGGCCCAGACGAGGTAACATAAAATTTCTAATTAATGTAATTATTTATATATAATACATAAAACATAAGATTATTTTTCGTATAGTTTACACCAAAATTTGGACCTTATATGAGCAGTGGGACAATTAGCGTTACAAATGAACAAAAAGAACAAATTATATCTAATAGTTTCAATTTACCAGAAGGTTCTGGCAGTACGAACGAAGATTTGGCTGCTCTCGATAGATTAATCACATATCTTTTGGGACAGTCAAATAATCCCAGTTCTGGTCATTTGGATTCTTGGCGTCGTTCCTGTAGAGCAAGTGCTCGAGGTTACAGACAATTACGCAGTACAGATGCAAAAGGAGGCGTTATTGGTTCTAATATCGATACGACGTCACTTTAATCATATAATAAAATAGATTAAATTGAATATTATATTAATTGATAATAATAAACAATCGAATACTGCATAAATTTCTCAATATAACACAAATTTTATTAAAGATAATATGAGATTACTGTATTTTGTATAATAATAGATTAAATAGCTTTGACGAAACTGAGATCAACTGTACTAATCATCGATCGAAGATGGCTCGGTTCCAAAATATCGGTCGCCAAAATTACCGATACCGGGCAATACGTAAAACTTCTCATTTATCACAGGATCTAAGGCAGATGTTACGATCTTTACGCGCGGAAATGCATAAGCAATCGAATGCACACCAGATTCTGCCATAAGTAGAGATACAAGCAACACATTTTCTTCTGCAACGTCGTGATCCAATAGGACTCGAATAGCCATAATAGCAGCAGCACCTGTTGCTACTGTTGCATCCATCAATATCACTTTATAATCTTTAATATCTTTTGGCAATCGTAGATAATAAAGCTGAAAAAATATTACGATAATTTTTATATTAATATTTTAATGAAAATGAAGAATTTTATAAAAGTACACTTACTTCTGGCTCTCCAGTCTGTTGATTCGTTTGTATAAGTATTTTTCCTATTCTAATATCTTTGCATACATCTCTGACAGCTTGTTCCATCGTTTCACCTGCACGCAAAATGGAAACACCGCATATTTTATCCGTAGCAGCACGTTTTCCGTTATATAATACTCCTTGTGGTGTTTCTACTGTTACATCCTATAAATATATATACAAAATAATATATTTAAATAATGAAATCTTATTTCGTTTATATTTTATTGATATATTAGCATTTACCTCGAAAGGTAAAAGAGATAATGCGTACTCAATAACTAAACGTATTAGACGCTTAGAATAAAATATAAATTCATCTCTATATGTTTCCTTGTTTCTTATAAATGTGTGTAAGCCCTTTATCTGAGGTGTATCTGGAAGCAGGTAGAGAGAAGATGGCAATGGCTGACCGATATAAGAATGAGCTAATTTTTCTCTGAGTTTGAAACCTCTCTAGAATAGGAAATGATAATAAGTAAATATTGAATAAAAGATACCAGCATCTAAGAAACCGTTAATTTTACCAATTGAAGCTGTGTATGTACATGTTGTACAATGAGTTCTATCGCGACTTCGTTATCTCCGCCACGAGGCACAATAATATCCGCGTGTACCATTAATGGAGCTATATAATAATAAAAAGCAGGTTGTACCATAGTACTATACTGCTTTAATACACCTTCCAAGTCTCTTCCTCTTTGTGAAATATCTCTACGTAATCTCCGAGCAAGCCTCACATCAGCATCAGTATCAACAAACACCTTCATGTCGCACATCTTGACCAATCGAAGGAAGTAGATCAATGGTAATTTGGTTTTTACTTTCGTACCTTACGTGTTCAAACCCACTCATTCTGCTTTCTTGACAGTAGGTCGGCTTACCTTCAACACGTCGACATTGTAGAATGTGAATATTCCCTCAAATATAATCACATTGGCACCATACATTGTTTTCTTTGAAACATAAAATAATATAATATATACAAAAAATATATTATATATATATGTAACATTTTTATCAATATCAACATACAGTTCTACTTTCTCTACAATGCGTTACAAAATTATAGATAGGAACTTCCACCATTCTACCCTCTTTCAAACGCTGTAACGTTGTTTTAAGTAACTCAAAATCAAAAGCGTCAGGATGATCAAAATTATATTCGTTGCGTGCAGCCATTTCATGTTGTTTTTCATTTAACACCTGTACCAAAAATTACATACTGTTTATCTGGATTTATTTTTAAAGAATAGTACTTATAACAAATCTTTCATACTTTATAAAATGAGTCCATACTAAGAAGTGTTACCCAAGGTACATCTAGAGATTCTATAATTTTTGTTGCAACTGTAGTTTTTCCAGATGCACTACCTCCACAAATACCTAAAAATCATAATATTATTAATTAATATAATTACACATATAATTTCCTTTAAAATAATATATATATTTTTATTGTTACCAACCAATTACAAAAGGTTCTACTTGTTGACCAGCTGAATTATACCATGGTGGCCTACCAGCTGTGTATATTGTTCTTGTTTTACTTCTAAGAATAGACTCTGCAGAAGTTTTTTTGCTAGACTGAGATAAACTAGTAGTACGTTGTCTCCTCGATCTGGGTGATCTCTGTGAACCTAATAAACAAAACAAAAATAACTTTTTTAATTCATTTTTAAAATTATACAAAATTGTATTAAATTAAAAAGATATATAAATAAACAAAAGAAAACTTAACAAAAATCAAAAATAAAAATTATTTTAATCTATAGGTGGTATGGTAAAGGATAAAGGTACTTTTGGAAGTTTTAATTGATTTCTTCAAATTATAAAAAGACTCTACTTCAGTAAACCAAGTACATCCTGTTTGCCAAACACAGGTACTCCAAATCAATGATTCTGTAAATAATTAGTATATCACTTATTTAATCACCAAAATAAGTAAGAAACTCAAATAAAAAAATTTATGTTACAAGAAATGTGAATAAAAAAATCTCACCTGTAGAAGGTGGCCTCGGAGATTGCGGTGTAGGAGTCCCGATATCAGAACGTCTATAATGTTCAGCATCTTCGCATAATTCATCAACAAGGAAAATTTCTTTTTCACCCAAACAAACTTCATCATCACTAAATTACATAAAATTCAATGAATATACATTGTAATTGATGAAATATATAGCGAAATACTATTACCTTTCTGAGCTGGCCGAACTTGGTGGATCAAAATGCTGCATTTTAGCTGCCATGTTCTCAATCACATGTAACACAAATTAGAGTGCATTCATGGCATATGGTAAATGACGCTGCAAAACTACAATTCACAAAACTGCATTCTGTCATGCATCCAGGCTTGCAGCACAAATTTCCACATTGAGAATAACGAGGAAAATTGATATTATTTAATAATATGATTCATACAATAATCAAATAAAAGTAGGAGACGAAATAGCAAATGTTTTATCGAATCATATTATAAAAATCAAGAATCTAGATCTTTTTAATCTTCCACTATTCTTAATATAAAAATTCACGTGATGGATGATATATGTAGAGATTTTTTATCGCCACTTATATATATAATAATAAATCTATTGTAATTTATTTATGAAAAATCAGAAAAGTATATTAATAAAATAAAAGTACATAATGGATCTACACTGTATTTTATCTATGGTTTATCTATATCTGTATAGAAATCTGTAAACAGAAGATCTGTAGAAAAAACTATCTTAAGAGGTTATACATCTCATATTTTAAATTTAAAAGCGATCGTGCAAGAAATCAGAAAATTTCCAAGAATTTTATATAATTTCAAAATTTCGGATAAAAAATGCTTCGTAAAAATATATCTAAAAGAACATAAATAAAGCATAGCATAGACGTAACATTCGATGCATGTTTTTGTTTCATGCCTTAACCATAGACGAAATATGGAATAGATCTAATATTTAATATATTTTTTATTCCATGTATCCGGAACTAGACTATCATTCTAGTATCATTTTCAATGTTACTGATTTAGAATAAAATTGTAATAATGATTAAAACTAAAACTAAATTTCAATATAAAATTATAAATAAAAAATAGAAAAAGTATTTTATAAAATCTTGAAGACATATATAAAATATAATGTACTGTATTTATGATATACAATATAAAATACTGTATATATGATTATATTTATATAAATTATAAAATAGGTAAGAATTGCATAATACACATTTGAAATGATTTCTTAACTATATTTAACTATTAAATATTAAATATATTTTTTAATTACAAGTTATTTTTATTAAGCGAATATTTATTATATTAGATATAAACTTTTATTCCATAATTATTTTAACAAAATATATTTTAAAATATTATGCATTTTATATAAATTAATTTTCATTTTCTCTATATTTTCTTTTTAATTTATTTTAAAATCGATTACGATTCGATACTAATTCATAATTAATCTTGATAAAAATTAATTATAGATTATAAATTCTATAAAATCTAAAAATAAAATTATATTTTTTTCAAATTTTTGAATTTAATATTTTCTAAAATAATATTTATGAATATGAATTTTTTAATAATATGAATTTTTTAAGTATTTCAAAATCATTTATATATAAAATAATTATAAACAAAAAAAAATAAATGATGAAATATTATATTACATTTTATATTTTTTTTGTATTATGTATTTTTTGTATTTAATCAATTTTTATTTTAAATTTTTAATCTTATATTTCAATCATTTTTTTGGATAATTTTTATGTTAAATTATAATAAATTATAATTTAATAATAAAAAATTATTATAATTTATTACATATATATTATATATTACAATTAAATATAATTAAATAATATTAAATAATATTAAATTATATTAAATTGGTAATAATAATCTCTTCTTATTATATTTTTAATATTTAAAATTTAATTTAAAAATTTAATTTAAAAATTTAAATATTTCTAATTATACTTTAATTTTCGCGCGGCTGAAATGAACTGTATCGCTCTAACCAATCAGAAAGCGATTAAAATCTAGTGGCAAAATCAATCCGAGTACATCATTGTGCGCATATCACAAATTTACAATTGAAAATCATGATGACAAGTTGCGTTTTATCGGCAATGATACGTAATTAAATAAAATTTATTGATAGAAAATTGTATTGTATATTTATCAAGCTTCATAAAAAAATTATATCATAAATATCATAAATATCATAAATATATCATAAATAATATAAATTATTAACTCATAATTTAATTAATATATATTTGCGTAACCATTACTATACTAGATTTAAGTTTTTATGTGACATTATCATTTGATTAGAATTTTGAAAGCGGGATAGCTTTGAAAATTAATAATTTTTTGTGTATATATCATGGCAATTAAGAAAAAACAACAACGTTCATGCAAATATGATAAGATTTTCTTTAAATTTATTTATTTTAAAATATAATAGAAACATAAATACTGTAAATGTTTTTGTCTTTTTATTCATATTGTAATTAATAATATTTAATATTAATAAATAATAGTAATAAATAAATAATAGATAATTCTCACATACATATTTTACATATTTTTTTCCTAAATGCATTTCTCTTATATCATTTCTCTATTATTTGTTTTAATTTTACGCACAAAATGCTAAAGCTGAAAATATTTCATATAATTTAGTCTTTCAAGAAAATTGACAGAGAAAATTTCGAGAGAAGTTCAATCATATTATGTCGTCATAATACAAAGTAAAAATCATGTCCAATTATTTCGTTCGTTTTTGTCCCATCCAAAAAATTCCAAGAATTACGACATTGACCAACATTGACAAAAGATGAAATTTTACATTAACTTAATCTAAATTTTAAATCTATTTCACAATATACTTAAAAGTAGAATTTAAATCTAATAAAACGGATACATCTTATCGCTTATATCGAATGTAATAAACTATAATAGATATAAAGATATTAAAATCTATTTCCAACATCGATTATCATTGTTTAACGTCGTCCAAAGTCATCCATCAACGTCCATTTATAATGTCTTAAATTAACTTATTCTAAATCTTAATACTAAATCTTAAATCTATATGATATTATAGTTAAAACTAGAACTCAAATTTAAAACGCACCTATCATATGGAAATTAATTAATATCATATCTAATTTCCTATCATATGGAAATTAATTCTAATGAAAATATTAAAATCAAAATCTTAATATTAAATATTAAATCTATCTTATATTATATTTAATTCTAGGATCTAAATCTAAGATGCATCTTATGATTTACATCGAGTATAATAAATTACTAATAATAAAACTATTCAAATCTATATCTTAATACTAAATCTTAAATCTATCTTATATTATCCATAAAACTAGAGCTTAAATCTAAGATACGCCTATCTTGTCATTTACATCGAATATAATTAATTACAATGAAAACATTATAATCTAAACCTTAATACTAAATCTTAAATGTATCTTATATCGTACCTAAAACTAGGACTTAAATCTAAAACACATGCATCTTATCGAATGTAACGTTATAAATTATAATGAATACATTAACTAACTAATATCTGTATTAAAAACATTCTGGTCACAATTAAAAATGAGAAAACAGATAACGTATTTAAAATTTTGTTAACAATTAAAAAATTTTTTGAAAATAGGAGGAAATTAGCCAGAATATCCTTGTAAAGATTTTATTAGTACCTTCAGTCTAGTCCATTGATAATTAATCTAAATAACTTAAAGCAATTTTATTTTAAACTAGACTGAGGGTATGCGTAGTTCTTGGCTTGCCATCGCTTTTCGAAAACTACTAATGATGAAATATAATTCGAAATATTTTGAGAAATTTCTAATGGAATATTGGTAGGATATTTTTTTAAACGAAAAATGTGAAAAGCGATGCCAATTACCGGGTCTCACCCACGAGGAGGTGACTACGCATCGAGACCCATCTGGGTTAATTTATTTAACAAAATGATTAATACATTAAAATGATACAAATTAATATTATAAGATATAAAATTATAAAATTAATATTACAAAATTAAATCTAAACCGCATCTTATCATTTATATCGAATATAATAGTTTGTAATAACAATATTAAAATCTAAATTTTAATACTAAATCTTAAATCTTTCCTATATTACAGTTAAAATTAGAAATTACATCTAAAACGTGTACGCATCTATTAGTTACATCGAATATAATAAATTATAACGTCGCAA
>NW_006263711.1:333209-333624 GCF_000469605.1 Apis dorsata | reverse complement strand
TCTTATTTTATGATTATGATTAGTATAAATTAATGATATAAATTAGTTTGATTGTTTATAGTTAAAAATGCTTTTGTATTCATTTGTAAAATAAAAATTAAACAACTATATCGAATTATCGAATCGAATTATATATGAATAACTATGTGAATGTAGTAATAAAAACGAATATTCGAATAAATGAAAAATATTGAATTGATTTTAATTAAATCTCTTGTAGTGAAGAAGTCGGATGCCCTCCGACTTGTTATATAATGAATAAAAATATCGATTATACAATAAAATATTATCATTAGTGATATGATAAATAATTTTCAATTTTACTTTTAATCATAATATGTAATTACTTGATATGTTATAAATTTATAATAAGTATGATGAATTAAATTAAAAAATATTTAATTTCCTCCGTAAG
>NW_006263711.1:330419-331265 GCF_000469605.1 Apis dorsata | reverse complement strand
TTTAAATTTCGCGTTTGCATTAGTGTTGCGTCAAATGAGAATCGCGTTTGCATTAGTGTTGCGTTAAATGAGAGTCGCGTTTGCATTAGTGTTGCATTAAATGAGAATCGCATTTGCATTAGTGTTGCGAATTATAATATGTCGCGATTTTTTTTTGTTATAAATTGTTACAGTTTTTTTTATAAAGTAGTATTATAATTTATATTACTATTTGTTATTAATTTTTTTATTTTTAATTATTAATAGCTTTCTAATTGTACAGAAATAATGATTTTTATTGAATTTATTTTAAAAAGTAGCGTGGCGTTGATAAGTAATCGCGTTTTTTTCAAATAGTGTTGCGAATATTAAATGCCCAAATTTCCACTAAAATTGTGGAAATGCTTATGTTCCTGTTCCTGAATCACCTTAAGTGGCTAAAAAAGTTACAAGGGTGATTATATGACAGCAGTCATTAAGGAGACTGCACTGGATTTCTCGCCAATTAGTGTTGCGTTATTTAAATTTGAGTGCATAGAGTATAGTGTTGCGTAAATTGATTATTTTCGGAAATTTTTCAGCTTTTTTTTTATATATATATTTTTATTATATATTTTTTTATTGAAAATTAATTATTGCAAATACAATAAAGCACTCTTCGCGATTGATTTATAAAAAGATATTAGTTCGTTAGTGTTGCGATGCAAAATAAACATTCCACTCGCGGTTTGCTCGGGTTCATATCGAGTGGAATATATTATTTTAGTAGCCCTTCTGGTTACTGAATTCTTTTCTTTTTCAGCGTCCTTTACATTCTACAAAAAATTGTTATAGAAAATTTTGCTATAATATGTATGTTTATTTTTT
>NW_006263711.1:329444-330393 GCF_000469605.1 Apis dorsata | reverse complement strand
TGATCAAGATTTATCCAATTTTTTAAGATAAATTTTAAATTTAAATTTTTCTTATTAAATTTTGTTAAAGTCAATAATGGTGAATGTTCATTATAAATATATTATAATGTTAATTATAAAATTTATGTTTTTAAATTATTTTAGATCATTATGTTTTTTCCTTTTTTTATTAATCCTTTAATTAAGTTTGTTTCAGATATATAAACTTTCAAGAAGCATCAATTAATAATTGGTGGCTCAAATAATTTTTTTGAAATATATCAATTATTGGTAATTATATCTTGTGATATTTTATTAATTATTCGTACTTTGATTTGTTTCAGGAACTATTGTAAAATTGAAGAATCCAAGACTGCATATTTCATATATTATTCCTTTCTTTTTCTTTTGATTTCCTTCCTTAATTATTAATATTTTATTGTATAAGGGGCCCCTTAAATCTTAGATTAATTTCAATATCATGAATAATTTTTATAACATATAACATATTAAATTATCACAGATAACATACTGAATTGTCGATAAACCGGTTTTAGATAAGTAGTGCAATTTCAGTGTTAGAATAGAAGTAAAATATTTCTATGTAAGTAGGAAAATATAATTATATAAATCTAGAATCAATTCTACCAAAGTACTTTATGTTATAAAATTTTTACTAATCTTTTATAGTGTTATTTGTTTCAGAGATCAGTATGAAACTAATAAAGGATATTTGTATTTCGTGCAATCTCCTTGATTTCATTGAGATTTTTCTGTAAATAGACTCCCTAAACAAATCTTCAAATTATAAAAAGGAAAGTATTACTTTTAGATATATGCTAAGTAGGAATTTGAAGAAATATTTAATTTTAATATATGAATAGAGTCTACAAAAAATTATAGATTTAAGTAAAATTATCTTAAGTCAATGTTCCTTAAGGATCGTATTAAATTAGAATATTTTTAAGTT
>NW_006263711.1:328877-329436 GCF_000469605.1 Apis dorsata | reverse complement strand
AAGTTTAAGTATTCGTGAAATTTTTCTAATAAATATAAGTTTTAGAATATAAGTAGAATATAACTAGAATGTAAGTAATAGATGCTTGTAGAATTGCTGCTGTAGAAATATTGCTTAAAGTAGAATCTATTTGTAAGTGCATGCATAGTAGAAGTAGTAGTAGTAGTAATAGTAGTAGTAGTAGTAATTTTGGTATTAAAAATGGTGGTATTATGGTGGTGGTTAATAAAATAAATATAACTCTGTGTGAAAAATTCCTTTTTTTGTTCTTGTTTTAAACTTCGCAATTATCAATATTTTATATATAGGTTATTTTCATGAAAATATAAAATATTGATATATGTACGAAGTAATGTATATCATGTGTGTTTGTATGTGTTTGTATGTGTTTGTACGTGTCTTTTCACATAGAGTTATATATAATTATATAAGATATAATTTAATTTTTACTTTCAGGTTTAGATTGTCGCGTCGGGTTTCTCTTAAAACTCCTTTTACTGTTCGTTTTGCAGAACGATCAAAGATGAAACGTTTTGCAATCTTACAGTCAAAAGGAAGA
>NW_006263711.1:326286-328397 GCF_000469605.1 Apis dorsata | reverse complement strand
ACGTGGTGAGACCTGGGAAATCATTATTATTTACTATAATATTCATAATCGTATCGCAGATACGGTTATAAATTTTATAGCCAATAATATGAGCTGATTGGCTGCGCACGCGATTTTGGTTATTCAGATTTTTTGAGATATTAGTCTTCATTTTGATTTTTAAATATCGCGAAATGTTATTTATTAGTTTTTTCACAAGAAGTACTCATTAAATCTAATATTTTTAATTTCCTTGTATGAGCAATGACGATTTCCCTCTAAAAAAAATGATATTTAAATGAAATGACTTATAAATAGAATAGATGTATGATAAGAATTATATTTCAGCGCCATCTTCTAAATTTTTTAAGAAAATGTTTGTGTCTATGAATCGGTACTCAAAAGATGGCACTGATTCTCAATTTTTAGTTATCCTTATAGTTATCCTTAGTTATCCTGTTTTTGAAAACATGTCAATAGTCAAAAGATGATATCGACAATCATTTCTTGTCTTGTTTTTAGCTGGCGTAGAAGTATACTAATCTTTTATTCTATTTCTCATCTGGCAAAAGTTTGAATTTATTTCTTATCAATGGATATAATACGTATTCTATTTTATCGATTCTTGATACATATAGTATACACTCTACTTTATCGACTAATAAATCCATGATAAATTAATTTTAAAATACAGTATATCAAAAAGAAAAATCTTTTCATTTTTGTTAGAGTAATCTTTTATAAAAATAATGAAGAGCACATTAAAAAATGCATAGTATATTTAATCCATTTGTTTTATATTTAAAATAAATTTTTATATTGCAACTTTCATACATTATTTTTTTTTATTTTTATTTTTATATTTTCCCATATAATATTTATTGGAGTATAATTTTACAAAAGCTATTCATTATTTTTAAACAAAACTTGTTAAAATCGTGAAAGTCATTTCCGTTTGGAATACAATAGTCCATTTAAACAAATGCTGTATGTTACTGATATAGTTAAGTAGCATCGTATATGATGCTACAGAATGGCAGCAAGATAAGAAAAGCATAGTCGATATAACTCAGAATGCTTTCGAAATGTATATGACATCTGTAGGAGAACGACATTGTATAGCTATGCTACTCGTGAGATAAAAAGTAAATACCTATATCAATGACTATCACGATGAATTCGAATCAGATTAAAGAATTTTCTAATGTAAAATAATAATATCTTTAATTATGATTTTTTCTTTATATATTCATAAACAAGAAATTTTCAAATAAAAAAAGGAATAAAAAATATAATTTTTAAAAATTAGAAAATTACTTCAAATGTAATATTGCTTATAGGTGTATCACTTTAAAATAATGATTATAGCAATTGATCCGTTTAGAGCTTAAATTATGAGAAAAAAACTTGTATGATAGTTTTTTTTTCAAACTTTAAGATTAAAAGAGTAATTTTTTTTTTATTTTAAATATATAAAAGCGATTTTGAGTAAATATTTATATTATGGGGATAACTTTTGAATTTCAAAATTGTAAATTTTTTAGATTCGCATTTTTCATTAAGATAAATTTTGAAATTCCACATTCATGGGAATTGCTACTTTACAAAGTTAAAAAGTTAAGTTCAATGAAAGAATTTATTTAAAAAAATGATAAACAATAAAAACATTTAAATTCGCTTTAATCCGATATATTGTAATTTATATTAAGGATAAAATTACTCGTTTAGTTTAATTTTAATTTTTAGTTTATTTTAGCGAATTGTATCACGGCCTGATTTTCTACATTATTTTCTTTTAAATTCTAGACAATCGGTCGAAAGTGGAGCACTTCTTTTGTTTCATTTTTGATTATATACAGCTGCCAACATCCTGTTCTTAGGGCAGTCAAATCTTCGATGTTGTATCTCTCATTTCTTCGATTCAATTCTTCGATTCAAACCACAAAAAGAAATATAATTTCATGTTCACAAATAAATAATCAATACTATTTTAATATTTTAAATAATTTATCACTTATCTGCTATATGTTCGTGTTATCTTACGATTAAATAATAGTTATACTATTAACACATTTAAAATCAATGATATAACGTATGCGCCGTGAGAATTTTTTATTGTATGCGATTGACGT
>NW_006263711.1:322860-326130 GCF_000469605.1 Apis dorsata | reverse complement strand
AATTTTTTTCAAGGAATTTAAAAAAAAAAAAAAAAAAAATTTCCACACATCCGGCTTTTCTTTTGCATACAAGTGTTGTTGTCAATATGCACAATACATTTTGGATTTCGTCGTATTTTTCACAGTTTTACAACTGTTTTTTTTTATATTTATCGAAAATCAATATATCATTCAGGAAGTATTCGATTTTTGCGATTTCATTGATTTTAAATATGTTAAACGTTATATTATTATAATGACTTTTGAATATTTATTATCATTTAATATTAATTATAATTGAATGACAGGATGACGACTTGGGGACAATTTAAATGACGCGGTTTTTTTTTGAATGGAAAAATTTTCCCAATGGTAAAATTATGAAATTGAATGTGCACGGGAATAAATTACCGAGTTCACTTGGAAATAAACTTGATGGACAAATACGATGTCCGAGTGCGGACCGGCGCAGATGTTTGTGCAGTCGTGCAATTTTGCTGATTCTGCGAAACTTTCGCGAGATATTTACTCTTCGAAGCGACGCGTCTCTGGTAATCGAATAGAACGACGAGTCTATTCAATTCCGAGATCAAAAATATATTCATAAAATGTCGCTAGGAAAATCAATTTTTCCACACAATTAAAAACCATTTCTTGTAATTAACTTTAAACGTGTCTTATGACGTATGACTTTAAAAATTTGATTCAAAATTTTTCACTTATTGTTACCATTATTTGGTACATTTAGCGTTAAATATCGAAAAATATATATTTAATTTACGAATTTTATTTTCTTAAAAGGTTCTTTAAAGACCTGTTAAAAAAATTCGTAAATTTTTAATGAAATAATTTTTAAGAGATAAAAGTCATTTAAAAGGAAACATTTCTTTTACATCGTTGAAAAATATTTTTACGATTGGGGAAAAATATGAAAACGGAGAAAAATTAAAGTTTCTATTTTATGACACGTTTATATAGATCGATGTGCTATGACGATGATCAGTCAATGTAATTGCGAAACGTTTCGTTCCTCCACCGTTAAATAAAGCAAATGAAATAATGGATAAAGTTTTACACAGTATAGAGTTCAGGAACAATATTGCTTTTAGAAAGCAATATTTCAACGGCTCGTAAAGTTTCTTCCCGTCGTATCGTTAATCGGTTTCCGTTTCGAGCGTAGGCGGTTTTATTGAAAAACCACGCGAAGATTCTAAATAACATTTATAAACATTCTTCGATACGTAATTTCGTAATCGTTTCAATCCTGCTTTAATTAAAACTCATTATTGTAGATGAAAAAGAAGAAAGTTTGTAATTCAACAGGATATCTTTTACATTCAAAATCAGATTCTAGAAGTCAAAATAAATATAAATATTAATGCACAAAAATGTCGATTGAGGTATATTTATTAAATTATGTAACAATTTAAGTTCGATGGATTAAAAATAGAATTCAATGACTATGTAATAAAGACAGAAAAAGGTTTTAATGTTAATTCTCGCTTCGTTTAATTGCCATTAATTATAACCTAATGAATCAATCGAAATTTTTGTATACCAATTTTTATCTTTGTTTAATTGCAATTTTTCCATGAATATACAACACTTTTATATAAACACAGCAGAATAATATAAATTATCCTGTATATATTTGCATTAAATAATATATACAAATGATTATATATGCACAGCAACACTATGTATATATTTTAGAATGAAAAGACATTGTGTGCTTGGAGTTACTACTATTGCACGTGTATTGTATTATTCATACAACTAGGTCAACATAGAAGATGCAGAAAAAAAACAAAACAAAAAAAAAAAAAGATAAATTTACAATTCAAAAAATTAACATCAAAAATCTTTTTCATAATCGATACACACTGAATCAAATCTTTTATATTTCATTAAATTATAATTTGACTCTTTTTATACGAAGCATCATTCGTGAATTAAAATAAAATTGATGAAATCGGCGATTAAAAAACTTCCATTGAACATATTACCATTCGAAGATGAAAGATTAGCCGATCTTCAAATTTTCAAATAAACTCTACGCCCGTTTTACAACGGCCCGTTGCTCGAAAAGACTTTGTTCAATGAAAAAAAAAAAAAAAAAAAAAGAAAAGAAAAGAAACAGGAGCCTTCTTTCTTGCGCATAATAATCTGGTCGCATCCACGGCCCCAACAATGAAGATCGATAATTCGAAATGGTCGAGTAGCCGTGCCGTTGAAAAAGGCTCGCCGAGGCTAACGGAAATCTTGCAGCCACCGGGCGAAGAAACACGCCGAGGCAGTGCAACCTCGTATTTCAAAGGATTCCATGACAATTCAGCCTTCCCGCGAGAGCTTTGTTATCGCTTTTGCCTCTCTGCCGGTGTACCTGTTCGCTTTCCACCAGACATTCTAGGTCAACATTGGTCAAACTATGATCCTCGCCCTCTATCAATCGAATTGAAATAAAGTTTCTTTCATTCGGGGATCGTAATCGTGTTTCTGTCTAGCGTAGCATGTGTAAAATCACCTGAATCTTTTCTTCTTTTCTTTTACCAATGAATAAAAAATAGATCTCGATATTTTAGAATCGTTAAAATAAAGATCCTGAGAAACTTTTTGACAAGACGCTTAAAAATTATTGTTTTTGTTAATTTCATGATTTCGCAATTTTTTTTTTTTTTTTTTACTTGTTTAACTGTACAAGTACATCCTCCAAGTTAATCTCTATATCCTGCTATGCAAGGCACATAGACCTATTGATGGATCCAAAACGAAACGTTTCGAATTTCTATGTTAACAGAAATCAAATATCTCTTTCACTATTACGGATTAATTTGCCCATTGATACCCATATTCATAGAAATTGGTACGTTTACTCATTTAAAATTCCACATTATAAGGAAACCAAACATTCAATATATTCATATACATTTTATTCAAATAAAAGAAGAAAAAGGAGAGAGAGAGGAAAACACTCGTTATCGGTTAATCAGAAATCAAAGAGATCTCTCTCTCTCTCTCTCTCTCTCTTTCCCCTTGGAAAATTTTCTGCGTCGAATATGAATCGATACTCGACGCCCGGAGCGCCCTCTAGAAATCACCAAGTCTGGAAAAAAAAAATCTCTCGATGTTTCACATATTATTGAGTGTTAAAGCAGCCCGGCGAGAAAATTCGAGAGCACAGTTTCGTGGACGTGGATGAAAATTCGATAAATTTCAATTTCCGACAAATAGCCTCGGCCAAGGTTCATCCACTTATTTTGCCTCCGATAAATTTTCAATATCCACGCCTCT
>NW_006263711.1:320368-322725 GCF_000469605.1 Apis dorsata | reverse complement strand
TCTCTCTCTCTCTCTCTCTCTCTCTCTCTCTCTCTCTCTCTCTCTCTCTCTCTCTCTCTCGCCTATTCTGACCCGTATACGGGACATTCTCATTCGTTTTGCACACGTGCCCGGATACACGTGTACACACGCTCGTTAATGCCGAAACGTTGTTTTGCATCTCAAACGTTGCTTACACCACGTTCGCCGACGATCGACAAGATGCTGATTTGCCTCGAAAAAGCGAACTGTACACCAACGACAAAGTAAACACATCGAATTTGGAGAGACGTGTCTGATCCAATCGTTAGCATGCTTAATTTCGTCATACGATAACGAAGCAGGAAAAAAAATTTTCTTATGCTACGTTTTTAAGAGTATTCTTATTGAGACGCGATATTATTTGTCGTATTAAATTAATATGATAATATTCCAATTAATCGTTGTTATAATAAGTAGAAAAAATAAATAGTAGTGTTTTAATTCGGTTATTGTTTGTAATTAGAAATTTCTTTTTTTTTTTTTTTTCTCGAAAAGTAGAGGTATAGGTTATGTCTTTAAGTTATGTCTCTGCTTTCCAAATTATATATCAAAAAGATAATACAGTTTATCAAAAGAACGTCAATGTTGCTTCGTATTTGATGTAACAAATTTTTCATCAGAAGAGAATGGCGCCATTTTGAACACAGTCTTATGTTTCGTTCCTGAAAATCGTAATCACGCTGTCAAATATCGTTACTATTTGACGCATAATCTGCTGTGCACGAGGCCATTAGAAACATCAAAGGCGACGCCACTCTTGCCTTTACACAGCTATGATAGGTCGATGTGCAAATAAAACAACGTGACCCTCTCCCTTTCCTAGGAGAAATCGTTAGCGAGTGTCGAGAGGCTCCAGGAACGCGTTATTAGTGTACGTTAATTCGCGTATAATAAGCTCATTAAATCTTTTTATTCGAGCAAGTTGAAGAGACGTTGCTTTACTCTGCGTTTTATTTTCACTCTTCTTCCTTTCTCCTCCCCTCACACCTCTTTCACCAGACTTTTTGAATGGCGTTTATTAGGGCCACGAGTCCGCATCGAGAACTACTTCGAGGCTATAGTAACGTCGCGGAAGGATCATTAAATGAGGGGAGAAAAATTTACTCAAGCGTGATGAACTTTCACCGCAAAATTCATTTTGTTTCCTTATTTTTTTTTTCCCCTTTCCCCCTCTCTCTTTTTTCTTTTTATTTTCGGCCTTCGTTTCAAACCGCCTTTTTCTTTTTTCACGATTCTCTTTTTCGTAACTTTCGATTATGTAACTTCCTCGTTACAGTTCGATTCCCTAGTTCATTCTCGAGGTACTTGACCTTATTGTAATTATCGATACTTGTTATATCGCGAATCTTCTTTAATACTTTATCATAAAAGTGAATTATTTAATATCGTCTCGTTTTTGTCAGTGATTGAATCAAATTTTTAAGTTTTTTACGATTTTAAAGAAATATTGGATGATATATATATATTATTTTTATTTTTAAGTTCATCTTTAACTTGTTCGTTTCATCCAATTATGCGTAATTAATCTTTCTTTATTTTTTGGAAAATTATTTATTTTTGCAAATATCGATATATTTTCTTTATTGTGATTAATCGGTCAAACATATAGCAATAAATACAATCTTCGATATCAAAATTTTTGTTTCTTAATATCTATGATCATCGAAACCATGTTATATTCATTAATTTTATTACATTCTCAGCATTTTAATTACTTCGTATTTTCTTTCAATAGTTAGGATTAAATATTTTCATTTTTTAATAATCACTATTATACCATATATTATTACCTTCAATATTAAATTACAACTAGATGATTCATTCGAATACAGAAAAATATACACAAGATTATATAAATATCAATATGAAACGGATGTTCATAACAGAACTTTCAGATAATAGAATATTCGGATAATGGAAGTGAGGAATTCTATTGTACCATATTTTTTTCATTTTATATTTCTGTAAAATTTTAATAAACGTTAATAACCTTAAAATGACAGATAAATATATATATATATATATATATATATATATATATACGTATTAAATTTCCAAGTTTTCCGAGTGTTCGTGAGTAAAAAAAGCTTGCAGCGCAATGGCTTTGATGAAACGGAGCGAATTCATATCTAAGATCGAATTTATCGAGAGGAACGTAGGCCAAGAAAAAGGGAAATTCCTTGGTAAGGTTAAATCGGATATCACTTGAACGTATCCTTTTGTCGAACGTCGACATTCGCAATCAAGTTATTTACAGTTCGTGGAGCAGAGATCCATAGTCATGGATAACCTTTTTCCTCGGTCGTAATAGGGTTTACGTAATCTCTGGTAATAAA
>NW_006263711.1:311956-320304 GCF_000469605.1 Apis dorsata | reverse complement strand
TTTTTTTTTTTTTTTTTTTTTTTTTTAGCTGTGCCGCTTAATATCCTGTCAGTTGGATGAAATTTATATCGCAGCTAAAAATCGCCATACGATGATGCGGCGCCACCCTGTCGTTCAATTGTCGCGTTAATCTCAACGATAATTCACTCGAATTTTATTGAAAGAAAAATGAAAGGGAACGATCTGACGAGAGTGATGGAGTTAATGAAAATGAAAAATTTTTTACTATTTTTTTTTTTTTTTTTTTTTTTCGGGGCCCCTTAATATCCTGGAAGTTGGATGAAATTTATATCGCAGCTAAAAATCGCCATACGATGATGCGGCGCCACCCTGTCGTTCAATTGTCGCGTTAATCTCAACGATAATTCACTCGAATTTTATTGAAAGAAAAATGAAAGGGAACGATCTGACGAGAGTGAGGGAGTTAATGAAAATGAAAAATTTTTTACTTTTTTTTTTTTTTTTTTTTTTTCATTATTTCCTTCTTTTGACGGAATATTGTGAAACGAACGGAAGGGATTTCGCGATTCTTAAAGTTAAAAGTAATAATATTGTATTCAATGGATATGATATATCAAATAATTAAAGAATTTGGCAATGGTGATTGAATTCCACGTGCCTAGTTTATTGAAATTCAAGCCGATCGGAAATCGAATTTCCGAGCATTGATTCAGATTAATTGATTTGGAAGCAATCCAAAGATATTCATTTCAAGCACCTGATGTACAGAGCGAAATTTATGAAATTATTTTTAAGAATTTATATAAATTACATCGATTTATTTAATTTCACATGTATATATAATTTTATATGTATTATGCAAGGCAAAAATCAAATCAAAATAAAAATTCATAAAAATAATTAATAGTTTGTTTAATTATCAAGTGAATTATCTCAATTCTTAATTATTTTCCATTAAGAAAATGCAATTCTTATTAAAAAGAATATTCTCTTTTAAATTTTAAAAAATATTAATTTTAAAATTTTCGAATTTTGCATATGTTTTATATGAGGCTTGAAAAAAGAGCGAAAGAAGAGAAAAGATTGATGACTCAGGTGTGTCAAGAAAAACAGGAAATATTAAAAAGAAAAGGACTTTTTTATGTACGTTTGAAATAAAAAGCACTCGAGCGATGAAATCATAATGGAATAGAAGATAAAACCTTTCAGTGATTTCGTGAGAAAGAAAAAAGAAAGAAAGAGGAAAACATTGAGAGACAAATTCAAAGAAAATTACAGAGGGAAACATTGAATTGTGCGAAACACGCATGCGCTAAGAAACTTTCTATAAATTTATTTGCTTGAGTTACCGACTGAGAGCCATAACGTTGCTATTCTATATAACATTTTATTTCATGCTTATATTTAAACTCTTCTTATATCATAATTTATCAATAATAATTTAGGAATTGGTTTCAACAAACAAAAATATTAGAAATATTTAAAAAAATCAAGAACAATTCACGATACAACGATAGCAATTTTAGATATTAATTTTTTATCAATAATATTACATAAAATAAGGAAAAAATTTTTAATCAAATCACACGATATAATATATTTTGATTATCACTATTGATAAAATGGAAATATCTATCTAAACAATATATATTAACATATAAATTTAAATTTTGTGAAAAAAGAAGTTTAAAAAAAAAAAGTTATAAATAAAGTTTCTATACTTTGACTTTTAAAAAATATATATCCCATGGCGAACCGTCGATTATGCAGAACTTTACTTAGAAAACTTGTTCGAATCGATCAATCCTCTCTGCACACGTAACCATGAAATTTTAATGGAACTTTCGTTCAGTTCGATAGAATGTTGGAAATGTTTGAAGATCAAAAAAGAAATTGTTGAAGGAAAAAATGACCGAACAAATAGGACAAATCTTGTTAAAATTCTACAATAGTCTGTAAATTTCATAATACATATAATTTATTCATTATTTTGAATTGTCATTTTGAATATATTTAATTTTCAAGAAGGATTTAATTATTATTCCGAAATGAAAGTGTCGCGTCACAAGTGAACAAGGGTATGATTATAAATTCTGTAGAGAGCGTAACGAACCGTATTATCACCTTAACATCAAGTATCATGTCGTAAGCTCGTGGTCCGTGTAAAGTTTATGTAATAAATTCAACTTCACCATCCCGCAACAACTCATAAAATATTCAACGATGACCTACAATCTGTTTCATCATTTGAATATCGTGTCACGGACATAACAATATCCACTTCTGCACGGATTTCGTTATGATAATTCATGATTGTTGATACAGATAACAGATTTACCGGGCTGACCATTCATACCGGTTATTAAGTTCGATGTAACTCGAAATATTATCACGCGCTGACGAAATATTTCATCGATATCGGCCCAATTAATCGCCAGTTTCTAACTAAGTTCAGAAATATTCCAAATATCTCGATAATTTGAGGAAACAAAATTAATATGAATATTTTCCATTTTTCCATTACTCTTATTTTCTTCATAGCTTAGTAAAAGGGTGTCTACTATGTTTTTAATGATACAAGAGATTTATAAATCAAAATTTGAAGAAAAAATTCTTATTTTTATTTTTTTTTAAGTGTATTTTATTCTATTATATTTATATTAAAATATACAATTTTTTAACTTTCAAAATCACAAAAAATTACTCTCATAACTTTAATCGAATAAATTCACAAAATAATCTACATGACAGCAAAATAATTAATCTATGTATACTTTTAAATTTATAAAATAATTAATTCTCAGCTTTCGAATTTATAAATTTACGTTCCACAAATTTATTAATATAAATACAATACGATAAAACAACAAAGTTACATATTCATCTTAATAAAGATAAATTTATTCAAAATATATAAATGATGTATAATTATCTCATTATTAAATAAGAGAGAACAAATAAAAATAACGAACGACAAAGTTACAAAAAGTTACAAAAAGACGACGATTAATCAATGATAACGATTTATCGTAAACGTAAGATCGGCATATCAAAGCCAAATTTAAATTTTCGTAATAAGAACAAAGTTCCTTTTTTGATATAGCCTTTACACGCGCTTAATGTTCCAATGTTGGAATCGACGTATTGCCAAGGAGGCTGGCTAAAAGTGCAAAGGTACGTACGGCGATAGGAAAGGGAGGGGTTAAAAAGAGAAAAAAAAAAAAAAAGTAAAAAGGAAGAAAAAAAAGATTGACCAGAGGAATTTGTAGTTGGAAGAATACAGAAGATAT
Source organism: Apis dorsata (assembly GCF_000469605.1). Taxonomy (NCBI): domain Eukaryota; kingdom Metazoa; phylum Arthropoda; class Insecta; order Hymenoptera; family Apidae; genus Apis; species Apis dorsata. The sequence goes on along the minus strand of NW_006263711.1, from coordinate 317,053 downwards.
CTTTGGTATAGATCTGGCCACGGGTGACAATGGCGGCCACAGCTATTGGCCCGTTTCACAAGCACGGTCCATATCAATACTCCTTTGTTGCACATGACTGAGTCCGGGATAAAATCCTCTCTTTCTCTCTTTCTCTGTACCTCCTCCTATTTTCTTCGTGAAGGCAGAAAGCCGAGAAATAATGCGCAAACTTCTACGGACGAAATCCTTTGGAAAAATATTTCTTACGCTTCTATGGAACACTTGGAGCGTGCCGATGCGTTTTTGTTCGGAACGTTATACTTTCGACTGTGCGCCCTCTGGTTGTCTGACTCTGAAACAATAGGGATTTCCAACGGCATCATGTTTCCTCTTCCTTTTATTAAGTTTATAAATATATTACTTGGGGTATTGTCTGTAATAATAATTGAGGATTATGAGAGTTGAGATGAAATGTTGTGCACTTAGTTTTGTTTTACTTGGTAGGTGAAATTTTGTAGTTTTAGTTTTGGTAATTAAAATAGATAATGAAATAGATATTTTATATGTAAGGATTCTACTTGTGTGGTTAATACGTATATTATACATAGGAAGGAACAAAATATTGAATGATTCGGTTAATTGTATTTATATAGGTACTAAAAGGAATTATTAAACAGAATTAAATAAAGAAACTGTAAAAAATTGTAATAGAATATTTAATAGTAAAAGTAGTAATATATTTAAATTTTATTTTAATATTTCTTTATATCTGCTAAAAATTTTTCTATTTTTATTGTTATTCATATTTTCATTTTTCCCTTTCGTGGTTGTTTATATCTATCAATAATAAAAAAGAGATTTAATTTCTTTGAAAAATACAAGAAAAGATTCTTTTTTTTTTTTTTTCAGTAAATTTCAATTTAAATATAAAGGAAGATTTCGTTGAATTTTTATTTCTCAAAAATTCGAAATTTGATGTTGATGAAAATTCATTTGAATAATGATTATTGCGATTATATCAATATTAAATATTCTAATCATCATTAGCGATAAAAATTTTTAACATTTGAAAAATACTTTGTAAAAAATTTAAACATAAACATGTTTCTGATTACGTGTTGGTGATTCACGTTTTCCGAGTAACGGAGTCGAATAAATCGCCTCTTTATTTCGTTTCGTGATTCAACTGTGAAATCGCGAGAATTCGCACGGTACAGCAAGCTGTTTTCAAGATAATTCGACATGCGCGCGCGCGCGCGCATTTAATCGAGCTTCGAGGAATAAAAAATGGAAAGAAATTTCTTAGCAAAGTAAGGAATATAAATGCATTTTTAATAAAACTTCTTGAATTCATATTCTTATTTATTTATCGTTATTTATATATTTTATATTTAGTGTTAATGGCGAATTATTGAACCGAATAGCTGATTCAAGAGTTTATCTTTTTGATAAGATATGTTTCGTTATTTTTAGAAAAATATAATTTAAATATATGTATGTGTTCACGCAAGAAAAGCATAAACGCAAAAGTACCGGTTTACATTTTTTTGTCCTTCATGCGCTAAATTAAATTACAAAATTTAGAAAATTAAATTTAAAATAACAATTCCAAATTAATACAATTTTATAAATAGGATAGGAAATAATTTTGTATCGAAAAATATATGATTGTTTTTTTTTTTTTTTTTTTTAGAAAAAAGTTTATTTTCATATATCCCCAATTTTTTTTTTTAAAAAAAATTCAATTAACCAAGAACCCTTATTTTCCTTTGGAAAAAAAAAATTTTTTTTTTTTTTTTTGAAAAAAAGTGTTTTTTTTATTTTCCCAAATTTTTTTTTTAAAAAAAATTCAATTAACCAAGAACCCTTATTTTCCTTTGGAAAAAAAAAATTTTTTTTTTTTTTTTTTTTTTTAGAAAAAAGTTGATTTTCATATATCCTCAATTTTTTTATCTAAAAAAATTCAATTAATCAAGTATCCTTATATTCCTTTGGAAGAAAGTAAATTTCTATTTATTAGAAATATTTTTTGGAAAATCAAATAGTTTTAATATTACTATGAATGTCTTGTTCAGAATTATACGATGTTCAATTTGCATTAGTTCATCTTTTAGATATTTAAAGATATTTATACACCATAGAATTTAAATTTGGAATATAAGATGAATAATTCAAGATTTGAAAAGTTACAAATAAAAATTTTCAATGTCAAATAATATTGGTAAGATGTTTCTATCTTTTTTTATCTCAGCCTTCAGTGAATTCCTAATAAGTGTTTGCGTGCATGTAGACAGGATGCACACGATCTTATATCATCTAAGTATCGTCACTGGATAAATAAAACGCAAAATAAAGATGCGAAAACAAAATCGCATGTATAACGCTGAAATATAATTTTTAAATTTATTTCAAATATTTAAGAATATTATTAACAACTGATTTTAAATTTTTTAAATTAGAATAGAAATAGTTAATAGTTTCTTAGATAAAAATTTCTTACATAATTTCTTACATAAAAATAAGCGTTTAAATCAATGCTGATATCATCAACTGTTGATTGGCATTGAAATATTTTATGCAATTATATAATCCTGATTGATAAATTATTAGCTACTATTATTAGTTAAGGAGATATCTGTCTCTTTAGTTTCTTTATTTCCGGTGATTCATGTCATAGGAGACTTAATTGATATTTTTTTTCTCATTATTATTGAATTCACTTTTCATTACATCACATTTCTTGTCAATTGTAACAATTATAATATATCATCACTAAGGACACTAAAGGACTTAAAAATAAACATTTCAAATTTTCTCTTATTAATTTTATTTATCATGTATCATTAAGTTTCTATGCGAAAAACTAATTAACAATAATCTGAAAATATTCTCTTACATCATCTAATCACTGTGCATCACGATCTTCAAGCTTCTTTCACGAAGTATTTTTTGAAAAGTCTCTGTTATTTTTATTTTTTTCTTCATGTCATATTTTACAAAGTATCAGAATGATACTTTCACAATTATAATGTATTAATCATTCGATATAAAATAATATTAATTTTTAAAATTCTCGTTATTTCAGATTGAAGAACTCGTAATTCAAAAAAGATCGAGAAACAAACTGCCTCAAACGAACATGGCTTTCCACTGTTTCAACGGACATTATTATAAAAATCTTCCTCGATATTTTTCACATTCTTACCAAATCTTCAAACAACAGAATAACACTTGTACGTAAAATCTCAATATTACATTTCATTGCACCCGTTTCAATACGTATTTTTCTATATCTCGTTAATAATAATAGGTTAAGTGTACCAGCACGCGGAAGAAATTCAAGCGTGAAACCACTCGTTACACCATACTATATACTAAATGTTCCTTAATTTCCCAGCAACCATCGGATTTGTGGTTTTTTTCACGGGCCGCTAGAGGAGGCTATTAGCGGCGTGCCGGTGTGTGCACGTTGCTCTATTGCATGTGTGTGTAACGTTGCTTAGACACACATACATACACATATACGGTCGCATTATAATAACCGTGTTACCACAAAGGCGACAACTTACTTGCAGATTAGAAGAAGAAAAGTAGTACTTGAGCGGACTCTTGAGGCGTGCTGGTCTTTACCGTGGCGTGTTAAAGTCGACCGCACATATTTAAAGAGCGGCCGGTAAACTTTGCGAAAGGGAAAACCGTGTGAAAGCTCGCGAACCCCTTTTTTTTTTTTTTTTTTTTTTTTTCTTTTCTAGTTACCCCTTCTACTAGGCATGCCAATTCACGTCCAATTAAACGTAATAACGATCCGTTGGCTTTGAACGCGAAAAGAACAACCGCACTTTGGATTACACGTTTTTACATCACGATCGTCGTGAGTGGTTTTTTTTTTCTCTCCCTCTCTCTTTCTCTCTCTTTTGTAAGGATACTTTTTGGGATGTTTGGAATTAAATTTCGGCTCACGATACTTCAAAAGCTTTGAATTTTCTTTTTTCTTTTTTATGCTGATGTGAAGCATAAAATTGGTGGTAATTTTGAAATTGTTTTGTAAGTCGAAAAATTTGGATGAAATTTTTAATCTACACGTTCCATCTGTTGAACGAAATTTTTTAATTGTAATTGTATAATTCCATAGGTAATTCACATTGATTAAATTATTTGACAATTTAAATATAATTTTTAACTATTATTTATATAAATATCTTTAAGTTTGTAAGATTTTATTGTAATGACAATTCCTAAGTTTATATTATTGAACATTATCGCATCTGAATTATTGAATAATTCATCTCGATTCAAACACAATAAGATCTGATTTTTAATTTATATTATCTTCGAGGTTAGTTTATAATAAAAAGTCAATGAACACTTTCACAAATAATATCACAAATAATATTATAATATTATCTCTGTATTGCACAATGTTTTTACAAATAGACAGATATTCCACAGATATTTTATCTCCCAAAAGAAATTACTACTTCACCTAACCTAACAACCACATGGGGACATCGTATAATCCCGTAAACTCGCAAAGCCTCGCATTTTTTCCATTTTCACCGTTCACATTCATTTCAAAGAATAATATTAGAAAAATCGGCTCTGAAGATATGTAGGAACAAATAGCTGACTACACGAATAGATAGCCTAACACGTGATAGGCTGGGGATAGAATAAGAAAGAGAATTCGATGACAAAGCGGGTCGTGGCAGATAAGAATGATTGGGAAACATTGGAGCAGAAATATATCTGGAAAAACAATTTATCGCGAAACAAGTTGCCGTGGCAAATAACGGAGTGCACTCTTGACCCAATAAGAAATGATACGCTTTGACGAACGAAACCGGGGGGATTGGTTACCATCTTTCTGGTCATCGTTGCTGCGATTCTCAGATTAATCGCGGTCTTTATACTCGTCTGCCGACGCTATATTGCATTCTATTCCGCGGATTTATTTCGCTACGCGATATCGACGAGTTATGGTGATCTCATAGTCTCACGGGAGTCGTACCGAAGATACGTGGATCAAGTGTTGTTATTATTTGTTTTCGTTGCGGATGTGGTGTCTTGGTAATGAATAATTATTCAACAACAGAGTTTCGTATCAGTAATTGACATTCGATTTTATAAAGTTTGTTC
>NW_006263711.1:307678-311608 GCF_000469605.1 Apis dorsata | reverse complement strand
TTTTTTTTTTTTTTTTTTTTTTTTTTTTTTTTTTGATTTATATATTATAATATGTATATTGTAGATTGTTTCATAGACGGTGAAAAGTGAAATTTGAGAGAATTTTTTGGAAGCAAATTCGAATATAACTGTGAATGATTTTATATATTTGAATATCAATTGTGAAGATAAATTTAGCGTACAGAGATATATTTAGTGGAAAGTTTGTTAAGAAAATGTTGTCAAAAGGATAAACGGTTTATGTGAATTCTTTTTGCAAAAGAAGTGATTAATTATTTTTTTTATTAATTATTTATCCTGCAATTATCTCACATTTATCTTGTGTAGAAGATTATGGGTTGTGCAAATTTGTAAATTTCATATTCTATTATACAGGTTTCCTTAAAAAGTGATTGGCAATTTTAATTTGATATATTGAGAAAAAGAGGTTGAGATATAAGAAAAGGATCTTCAATTTTTTCAAATTGAAAAGGTAATCTATATTCAGATTACAGATTATAATATTGGATGTTTCACGAATAAACAAACACAAATATTTCTATGTCAAGGTTCTCGTGGTGATATCACAAAGATGAGATTTCAAGTTTATATTCTCCATCTTTGCTTCTTTATGCTTGTTGTGTTGACGTGTCTTTCCCAGGGACAGTTCACAGACACAACCACAACCGAGCAGCCTACTTTTCTACAAAAGATCCATGAAGCGTTCAAAAAAGTGAAGGAAAACGTAAAGATTCCTAATTTTCATATTTTCGACCCACCAATTTACACAACAACTACGGAAAAACCAGAATTAGAATTAACTGAAAATTTTAATATAACGAACAGACAACTCATTACAGTTCCCGTCAGATGTCCTCCCAATTATGACTTCATAAAGGGAAGATGTCGCGAGAAAATTCCATAAATTTTTAATTCCTTACCAATTTTTCATATATTATTACTTTTATCAACATATTATTTCAATTATATAATATGTAATAAAAATACTAATTCTAGTCTCTGTTTTATAAATACCCTTCTATATGTCGTAGAAATACGACGCTAAAAAAATAATTCTTATTAAATAAAAAAAATGTGACAAAATATCGATCAAAATCGATACATTATTACACACGCAGAGTGTTATTACGTTATACGCAATTTGATTTTTGTTTTGAAACAAAATATATATACCTACATGACGTTACACGATCGCACGATGATCACGTTTGATCATCTCGAGGGAGATTGGCGGCGAGATGCGACGTAATTATCGAACGCTTGTCTCGCGCGAGTTTCGTGGAACTTGACAACAACGGTGTAACTACGAATGGGATGCGAAAGGGGAGAGGAATATCGGGTAGTAGGTCTTACCCGCGGAGGTAACTTTACGAGGGCCGAATGAATCTTGCGTGAAATGAAATGTGAAAAACTTATCGAATAAAGGTTCCGTGTAATTTTACGGGGGCCAAGGAATCTTCCGCTAAATGAAATGTGAAATGACCTCTGAATGAAACCGTTTCTACTCGAATAGAAGGCTTGATCTACAAAAGTTCGCACAGCTGATCCTGAATAATAACGATCGAGTATAATTGGAATTAGAAGAGTTGGTTTTTTTCATTTGTTCATTGTTAATCTTACTTTTAATTTCAGTTAACAAACGAGCAGAATAATTGAGTTCCACGATACGCGAAGGAAGTACACGTCAAGAAATTAATTAACCAAAAAAAAAAAAATAATAAAGACAACGTTACGTAAAATAACTATCTTATAAGACTTCAAAAGGTACAAAAAAATTGTAACGTAATTTATAATTTATTAATCGTCCATCAAAATTTGTAAAATTTTTAAAATATTTTCTTAAAATCATATTAATCCAATTATAAAATTCCTCGCAAGAACGTTCGACTAATTACCAGTCGCACTCAGGTAAATTAATTCAATTTCGCAGGTTCTCATGTTAGTCACCAGAACGGAGAAGCGCGATACGATCTGATCTGATAGGGATCGAGGTCCCTTGGCAAATGCGACGAAGGCACGAAAGAAATGGCCGAAAATTCCATCGCGCGCGACACTTATCGTAATCGTTCATTAACCAAACACCACTTTTCTCGGCCAATTATCAATTACGATCGTTGCATGTTGATTCATGCTTGTTTCGCGTGACACACGTTTCCGCGAACGTGGCGCAACAAACTTTGAATTAAAATTCCACGATTACACGCCGACAATAATAAATACGTATAGTAAGTAAATGCACACAATACAATTTTGCACAGTGAATGTATATGTATATATATATATATATATATATATATATATACACGAGATGGAATAGAAAAGAATGGGGAATGAATGAAAGGGGAGCAGCCGAATTTGCGTGATTGCTAATTGTGAACGTAGAACCTTTGGCGACGTACTCTCTCCTCCTTTTCCTCTTGCTCGCTTGTGTTCGCGTATTCAAGTCAGCCAGATTTTGTGCTCATTGTCAGAAAGTAAAGACCTCCTCGACACTTGTTGCTCGCCATCGACATTTGTCTGCGCGTTCCACTGTTATATACGCGTGTGCATTTCGCTTTCGTGGTTGCATTCTTTGTCAAGTTATACGTGTAGATACGAATGACTCAAACATGTATGTATGTACAAAGAAAAAGAGTGAGAAATAGAGAGAGAGAGAGAGGGAGGGAGAGAAAGGTAGTTAGGACGAGTTATGATAATGCCTACTCTTCTTTTGTCTTATTTTCTCTGAATTGTATGACAAATGTCTGTAAAATAAGTATACATTATTGTTAACTATATTGTGTCTCTAATTGAAACGATTGTTCGTGTGAAAAAGAGTGAGTTTCCCTGCATACAATATTTTATTCTTTTCTTTTGCATTTTTATTTAATCATCAATGAATGCAATTCCTTTTTCGTGTTCGAGGGTGGTTTAAAAGTGATAACGTTTGTTGGATTTGGGTTAAGTGTGAATCAAGAATAGATTAGATCAAACTTAACTAGTACTTAGCGCTATGATATAGTTTTCTAATATTGCTCGTGATCACGTAACTGTAGAAAAATAGCAGAAGTGGATAGCAAAAAATACGATGAATAAGATCTATTACGTGAACAGAATATTGTTTAGGCAAATTTTCAAATCTTTCTTCTTCTTATATAATTTTTTTTAAAATTAAAAATTGCGTTTTGTTATGAGTTTATAAAATTTAAAATTATATTTATAAGTTGATATAATTTGAAAGGTGTCCAAGTTGAAGTTAATCTAATTTAGAATATAATGGGGGAGTTAAGTATAGATTAGCGTGAATTAGTAAGGATTAGATTATAAATTAGATCTAGCTTAAGATATCGATCGCCTAAATTTCAAACTAAACTAATAAAATTTTTACGCCATTAAATTTTATATTCTCTCTAATCAAATTATATCGCTTAATCAATCAAGCAGTTTCACAAGATTCAAGCGTTCAATTGTGTAATAACGGGTGACAATTTTTCGCCCGTAGGAAAAGTCATAAAATTAATTCGTATTTATTTTAAAACAAATGAATCGAGCGAAAAATTTTATTTCTGGTTTATTGGATTTGGCTTCAATGTTTCAGAAAGATAACGTTTCGCACGCCAGAGTATATTTAACGAGGTGGTAAATACACGAGAGATATACAATATTCGATTCTATATAAACGCGTCATTTTCCAATTTGTCGATACGATATTTAAAAACTATAGTTTCATTAAACTCTTTTATTTTTTTTTTCTCTCTCTCTCTCTCTCTCTCTTCTCATAAATTCTATACATTCAATTGAAGTCGATCCCAGTGTAAAATTTTCGAAAAAAATAAATGAACGAACATTAAAGGATCGTCATGTGAGTGAATTTCAATTGAATTCGCTTAAATGGACAAAATTTTCTTTCGATCGTCATAATTTTCCAAGTTATCATCCGAGTGTCGTTCA
>NW_006263711.1:304841-307428 GCF_000469605.1 Apis dorsata | reverse complement strand
AAAAAAAAAAAAAAAATAAAAGATTACCCTACGGTCGATGATTTCGTCGTGCACCGTTTTCGTCGGGCACGGTTTGAAAGCGAGCCAAAAAATTTGCTCTGGCCAGCGTGGAAAAACACATAAAAATTCCGACAACGACGTAACTTCATTTGCATCACTAATGCCGTTGTCGAAACAAATTTCCTCGTTTTTCCCGCCTCTTTGTTCTGTCTTCTCTTACATTGTTTAACCACGACAAAAAGAAAAGTAAAAAAAATAGGAAGGGGAGAGGGGGAGAGGATCAAATGAAACCACATATAATGAAATTGAACGAGAATTCGAACGATCTTAATTTGTAATTATATAAATTAATAAAATATTTTAAAAATATGTATTTTAAAAATCAAGTCTCGTGGCAAATTGTTGTCTTCTTCTTTTTTTTTTTTATGGGGGAGTATATGATGAAATATTGTACGTACTTTTTAATCGAATGATTTTATTTTACATAACCAGTTTCATTTTATTTAATATCCTTTTAAATTTATTTTATAAAATTAAAAAATTGTTTTGTATTGTAAAAGAGTATATCGAGTAGAATTATGTATCACTTTCAAGATAGATTAATATATTATGAGAGAGATCTCATATATATATATATATGATATATATTGAAGATACAAAATTTTGGAGACTTATCGGCAATAGTTTAACTGATGACGGCACATAAAGAGAAACAAATGGAAGGTTATTGCGCTCAGAGCTGATAGTCAGATAATCCATAGTCGTTACTTTGTTACAGCGCACGTTATTGTCGTTAAAAGTAAGAATCTTGATACTTTTGTACTTTTATGAGACGCCATCTCTTTTTATCGGACGCCACGCGATTTTTTATTACTCCGCGAGAAGACAAATTTACTCGCTGTCTCAGCGAAAATATTTTCCTCGTCCTTGCATTATTCTCATTTTTTTTATTATCATTATTATTATAGCAGATGAACGTCTATTCTTAAATGATAAATTGTCACAGTGTTATTATCAGTTCCTTATAACACTCTTTACTCCTTACGATTTCCCCCATTTTAATTTCATTGAATCACATTTGATGTTGAATTAATTCAAAAATCTGTCTTGTTTCTTTTCTTTCAACTCGTTTTATTTATTATCAATTCTGTTTTTAAGATTTTCAATAATGAAAAGAGGCTAATTTCTTTTCAGGTTTATTAACTTTTGCGTTTGTTTCGAAGTTACATAAATATATTAACATCTACTTAGAAAAGTTTTTTATATTGTTATTAATTTGATAATTTCCAGAGTATTGAGTTTATATAACTCTGTCTGTTAAAATTTCAATAAATTTTAATTTATTTTTGTTGAAAAAAGGGATAAATATATAAGGAACAAGCAATAATTATTAGCAATGCAAATATTGTGAAATAAGAGTTTGAGGAAAAATTGAAGAATTTTTTTTATGAAATGTTTGATGATATAAAATATAAATGATCCATTTCTCTTTCAAACTACGTATTACATAATTTCTCGATGCTATGTTAAATGAACTCGAAATATTTCCTCCCTTTCATTAATATTTCCCTTTCGATATTAAAAACCAATCAAACCAACGTTTCGATCAATCAATTCTCCCAATTCAATATCAATGATCCGACGTTCTTTCTCTAACGCTAATTTAAATATTTCCTCTTTTCGTTTTTTTTTTTTTGTGGTCGACATCCTTTCATAAAACATCATCGATTCTAAAATAATAAAAAAATTTAATTAGTTTTTTTTTCATATATTAATTATTCGTGTGCATATGCAAAATATTCCAAAAAAATTAAATACGGATTCTATCTTCTAACATGAATGTTGAGTGAAGATAAAAAATTCATAGAAACGACTACTAGGAGCCTTAAACGAGGCAACTGCAAAAACAAGAATTTTATAATTTAAAATTTTTTTTAAATATAATAATTTAAATATATATGTTTTTTAAATAAAATTATTATTATAAAATTATAACAATAATGTGTACTATATTTAGCTATAATTTATTCCAGATATTTTAAAACTTTTTCTTTGAAAATTAATTTTTAAAATATAGTGATTATCCTTTCAAAAGCTGCAAAATAAAATTACCAGAATTATTTTTCAGAATCATTTTTCCGAAAAGAATGGACGATCAATTAGATTAAAAAAAAAAAAAGAAATAAATTATATTTCAAATATTATTCCATTTCGTTTACAATGTTTATTCGCATCTCAATTTTTGTAAATATTTTTAATGTCACAATACAAAATTTCATTAGAAACAAAAGTTTAACGAAATTTACACATGATTCTCACGTACACTCAATAAACGTGAAATTTTTAAAATATTTGCAATTTCTATTCGTTTCAGTTACGAATATAACATGCAAATATCTCTATATATCAACTACACACACACACACACACACACATATACATAGAAATCAATATTTAACAATTCTCATATCGAAACACCTCACAACCTTCACAACCTCAACTTTTGAAACATCCTGTAAATACATATTAGGCAACTAGCGTACACAACGTCAATCAAAAAGTACGGAAATAACGGGGGAGAAAAAGT
>NW_006263711.1:300298-304558 GCF_000469605.1 Apis dorsata | reverse complement strand
CGTCTGTGTCTCCCCTCTCTCCCCTCCCCTCCGCATCACTCGTCTCGTCAAACACCGGATTTTTCCTCTGGGCCAATATCGCAGGGTTTTTTGCATACCCATAAACGATCGCGACAGTCGAACAGCATCGATAACCCATAATCATTGGTGTCCCGTCAGCCCGCTCCTTCTGGGCATGAATAAAACAAACATAAGTTTCGCAGCGAATTCAATATCCAACGTCCCTATAACACGCCGCGGTGGGGATGGAACCGCGATGGGACGAGCGGAGCAATCAGTTGCACCCGCGTGCATAGACGTTCGAATGCATGGCGGCGGTCGGTTGAGTCCGAGTTGAGGCTCGAAATTTATGACCGATTTTATGACGTGTTTGAAAAATTGAAAAATGGCGGCAAATTTTTTTCAAACACCTTCCAAAAATTTTAAACCAACTTATCCATTTTTCGAAGGCGAATTTTAGAATTTCTAAGATTGTTTTTACAACGATCGAAGTAAAGATAACAAGTCGTTGAAAAATTACTTCTGATGAGATTATATATCTTGATTTTTATTCTTTGAGTATTTTTGTTAGCTCTTATCGTTAATAATAATTGTAACTATATACATATATTATGATTTAATGGAGCCTCTTTTTATTCAGAGTGCATAGCCGATGAATCAAACATCACGACATGGAATCGTTGAATCTCGAGGATCGAGATTTTTCCAGATCTGTATGAAGGATCACTCTAAATTTCTTAGAACACTTCATTCCCGATTCGAAAAGAACGGATTTCGTAAGAGACATTCGCGATGATTGGCCCCATTATTTTGGAAGGATTGTTCAATCGGCAACCCCTAAAGGATTCTCGATCAAAAGTTTTGCCTTTTGGAGCAAGGAAGAAATTAGTGAGTCAAACGATTTATTAGAGATCATAGGAATGATTTACAGTGTTAAATCTTGAAATCTTGCTCGGTTCGGATTTTCAATTAATTCGCTTTCAATTGGGAAATTTCAGTTTTTCAATCAGAGTTCAGTCAATCGGTTATCTCAATCGGAAGAATGTAGGCGATTGTTTAAAGGATTCTGGTTTTAACGATTCTATTAATTTTATTTTTTTTATATTATAAGATTTAACATCTATATTTTGAAATGTATATAATATAATAAAAAATATTATTTATATAACATATTGTATTAATTATGCAAAGAAAAATTTTATGATAATTAGAAGAAATAGAGAAACAATATTTTTTTTATATTCGAATAGTAAATTTTAGGTTCATTCGAATATAAAGTTTTAAATATTTTAACTGCTGCATTATTTTTTGTTATCGAAGAAGAAGTTTTTTAATAATTACTTTAAGAATTTATTGGATAATAAAGTAAAGATGATTAAAATAATTTAGGATTTTTTTTAGGATTCTTAAAAATTCAGAAAATATTTAAAGACTTTGAGATAGATAAAATGAATTTAAGAATGCTGAATTACTAATAAAAAAAAAAAAAAATAGATATATAATATGAAGAAATATATACTACGACAAAAAATAATTTAATAAAAATAAATTAATTAACAGGAAACGATGAGAAGTTAATAGTTCTTACTTCATAAATAATTTTTAATTATCGTATAATTATTTATTACGTTCATTGTCATAAAAATCTAAGATTATTAGAAATAATATTTACGTTTCAATTATAATAAACTAGCAGACTGATTTGTTGATTATTTTTGCGTTTGATCAAATTCACTCTGCCCGGTTGAACTTTGGTAGAATTCTAAGTTTAGTATCTTGCATCTGTATGCAGTTTACGTTACTACACACGGAAGTTGATTGTTTGGAGGTAGCGAAGGTTTACGATGGAAACTCGTAATTCCAATTACTAATATCCGATCCGGATGGAAAAGATGGGAACTAAACCGCTCGACTTGTGTCTTCTGGCTTTATTAGAAATCGATATTTATTGTTCGGTATAATTAAACGCGCTCGTCTTGCATCTTAACCCTTTCCAAATTAAATTTTTTTTTGTCGAACGAACAAAATAATTTCTTTGCATATTTCTTAATTCTGAAACGATGCAAAAATTTAAAAATTGTTGAAAAAATAATCTTCAAATTATTAATTGCATTTGTCGTCATTGTGTAGTATCTTAAAATTAAGTAATAAGATATAACGATTCGCTTTTTTTTTTAGAATAAAAATTATAGTACAATCCAAAATTTTCTTAAAATTTAAATCTTCCATCGATTGCTATTCCTTATTAATCTTTCTTTATTATTTTCAATAGAAATATTACGCATATTCTAACAAAATAATAATAACTTTTAACGTGTTACAGATCTCTTGATAAAAAAATTATAATAGCATTAAAAAAGAAAAATAGATACTCAACAATTATTTGTCGAACCCAATACAACGAATAAAAATTTTTTCCTTTCCTTTTTATTAATTACAAACAAAATTTTAATTAATATGCTACGTTGTTACCCTGGGTCGAAAATACGAGAAATATCGTTAATGTATATTGCTGTGTCATACCGTGTTTCAAGGCCACGATCAACTTAGAATTCTCCATACCTTTGGTTCCACACGTTGGATATGGAATAGGGAGGGAAACGACGAGGCCTGGAAAGCGGCGTTTCGGGCAATGCCGCTTTGAAAATCGATAAACGGCTCCGCGTAGTCGACCAGTCAGGAGCTTTTCGGTGTATCCGCGCTGGAGATCCTGCCCTGGTCACGTGGCGCTGCTTACGTCCACGGAAATACCAGCCATCAGCTTAAAATTGCACACAATGTCCCTATCGACACACGGCCATCTCGAAAAGATCACGGACACGAATTGATCGTCCAGGGTCGAGTTAAGCTTACGGAGATTAGGTCACCTATTTTGCTCTGTTTTTCTCGCTGTAACGTTCGTACACGTATATATTGATTGCTGCTACGTTTTATAGGACGACTCGAAATTTAGGATAAACATCTATGAATCACTTAAGAATAAAAAGGGGAATTTCGCTTTTTCCAAAGCGATGATTCGTAATTTTAAAAAATGTGATGGATTTTTAGAAAATTTTCATCTTAAAATGTATAATTAATATTTAATTTTTCACGAATGATTATTATTCTCGATAAAGTTGAAGAGTCATTGATCGATGTATATTTCTTAAGAAGATTAAAGTTAGATTTTTATATTTTGTAAATGAAAAGAATTTATATATAATAGAATTCATAATAATATAAAATAAGATTTTGAAATGAAGGATAAAATTAGATATTTGTGTTTAGAAAATAATTTGGATATATTTTTATATCGTGTATTTGATTAAACGATCGAAATGACGTTAAGTTTCAACTACGATTAAATTATTATTAATAAATATTATTATTTTTGAAAATAAAATCTAGAACTAGATCACAATTTCTAACTCGAGAATTGTCATTCTGTTTTTAAAGATTACCAAACGTATCTGGACCGTTTGAATCGGTAGAATTAATCCGATTTATGATTCTTGTTGATTGAAAATTTTGATTTGTTGGATATCGGTGAAATTGACACCACTCGTGGACACATCGTGGCTGATCTAAGTGTGACAGTTTCTATCAAGCATATCCTCTTCTATGACTCGATTACACAGCGTGTTGTAGAGATAGATCCGATTAAAACGTCCGATTAAAGGGGCTGTAAGTAATTGCATCCAGCAGATGACGCGGGATGATTGATCGAATTAATCAGCCCGGGTACTCGAACATCGCTAAAAAGCAACTGCCAAGTCGCGATAAATGGAACATGGACAACTCGAATGCGAACGAAACAACTGCATCGACCTAACTTATTCAATTTCAAAGTGAAAGCAATCAGTACTAGTATTTGCCTGGTTAAATTCGACAGCCTCGGTACTAACCATTCCGAATTTATCGACTCGGTGAGAGGGAAAAGCCTCTGGAAAGGAAACCTAAAAATGGGTCAACGGTGTGTCACTCAATCTAATCCTGCTATTTTCACAGTCAATTTTAAGAATTTTAGATATTTCCAACAAGATGCTTAAGAAAAAAAAAAAAAAAAAAGAAAAGAAAAGAAAAAATCTTGGTTAAGTGAATTTCATAAAAAAGTTTCATTACTAGTTAAAATCCTGGGTGAGAGGATCGTAATAAAATCTTTATCAAACCAACTTGGATGTTTGATGTAAGTATGAAAAAATTCGATTATAGAATTATGTAATTTGAATTAAAAGAAGATCATTTTTGATAATTTATACGAGATTTAAAACTTTGGATTAT
>NW_006263711.1:298754-300039 GCF_000469605.1 Apis dorsata | reverse complement strand
AAAAAAAAAAAAAAAAAAAAAAAAAAAGGATTTAAAACGAATTGAAAAATTCCTGAAAAATTTCCAGATTTTGATTAAAAATACATGTGAAAATTTGTTAAACAAATTCGATATAATTAATAAAAATCTGTAATTAAATTCTAGATTCAATTAGATGTGTTTAAATTGAAGCAAAATGAAATTTAGAGTAATAAAATTCTATTATTATAATTTATTGGTTCTAAAAAATTATTGATTATAATAATAGAATAGATAAAAATATCATTTTACTACTATATTTAAATATATCTTGAAAGATGATAACATTAAATAATTTTAATCTGATTTATTGAATTAGTTCAACGTAAAATTTAAAATAGTTCATCCATTTCGAATAAAAATATAAAAGATCACTAATTGAACATGATAAAAATCCTAATAATATAAAAAGGAAAATGGATCAAATAATTACAGTAATTAAATTTATAACGATTCAATTTGAAACAAAGATGAGAGTAATATCTAGAAAGAAAAAAACTCATCGATTTCAAATAAAAATACTTAATCAAATCCTATAAAAACGCCAATAATATTTAAAACCCAGAATCTCTTTGTACGATAGTACATCAATCAATAATACTGATAAATTGTCAAAACAGGAATTTTAGACTTTTGTTGCGCCAATAGTTTTTACAATTTTAAAATCCTAGCTTGAATGGGACAATCAATTTTACCAATTTGTAATTGGTAAAATTCATTCGTAGAATTTTATTTGTTTCGTTATAAAATTTTGTTGCTAGAAAATGTTGTGCAAGAAAATTTATTACTATTAATTTATCGAAAATAAATAATTATCAATGTTATCATATTATTTCAATATTAGAAATAATAATAGAAATTATAAAAAAAAGTTTTTCTATAATAAAAGTAAAATGTAATAAAAGTATTTTGACAAAAAATTGTCAATTACAAGATATAATATATTTTTTTTTCCATACTAATCAAGCTTGGTAATTGAAATTTTTATTAAATTCGATCAAATCAAATTAGTAATTATCTAATTGTCTTGTATAATATCCTGTAAAATTGTAATTATTTAACCTACAATCTACGATATATTAATTATCAATTGGTCAATTTAATAACTTATTTCCACGTAAAAAAAAAAAAATAAAATAAAATAAAATAAAATAAAAAGAAGAAAAAACATTCTAATTTTAAACATTTTCTTTCACTTTGAATATTAATTCTAGTGATAATCGAGCGATTTAACCAATTTAACAAATTCGGATTAGGGAAGGGTAGA
>NW_006263711.1:296914-298639 GCF_000469605.1 Apis dorsata | reverse complement strand
CGAGTAGGTCGCGGGCAAAGGGCACACAGGTGCGCCAGATCCCGAAGGAGGCTTCCATCCTCGCCTCGTCCTAGCCCGATAAAGTGCGCAGACGTCCTCGCACGCCGACGAGGATGGCCGAGTGGAAGAACAGTGGAGGCGCGAAACGCTCGTTCCCCCGTGTCCGGAAGCATCGATGTGGCCTGAACGTCGCACGAGGAGAGCCTGCCAGAGTGGGATGGAGCGATGGTGGAAACTAGCCTCATTCCCTGTACGGCCGCGCGCGATGCGGGTGGGTGAGAGCGAGAGAAAAGGATAACGCGGCCGCGCATGCGCGCCACCAGCCTCCGGAACGGCCGACGAGAGATCTAGATGGAGTACGGATCGGGTGGGAGCGCGAGAAGGGGCGGAGAGAGGAGGGAGAAGGAGGAACGTATACACTGGTCTCGTAGGGCAGTCGTTCCTCCTTCGTCGTTCCTTCGCAAAGGCGCAGACCGCTTTTAATAAAATTATTTTGCGCGACAGGGAGATATAAAAGAAGGAAGAAAAGATCGCGAAACTGTCCCCTACGACCATATTATACCGTATATCATATCGTTCAACGGTATACGTAAAACCGGTGTCTTTCGCTCGTTGCAGTATATTATCGGTCGCGTATATCACGGTGTCGCTGCTTCCTCGTACCAGCAGTGCAAAGTGGTGGTGCCGGTGGCTAGACGAGAGGAGCAGGCGGAAGAAAGGCGGAGGAAGTTACGAGACGAGGCTCGTCCTTTTCGTCGTCGTCGTCGTGCACGGGGTCAGTATCGGCCCGAAGGAGCAAGTTGGAACTTTCCTTTTCCCATACGATTTTTTACGTTATCCGTATACAATCGGAGGGGAACCAAGTTCTCCGAGCAAAGTTAATCCTGGAGGAGAGTGTTTTGGGAGAGGGATCCATCGCGAGGAAGGAGGTATCCTCTCCGCGTCGCGTGTGCTTCGGAAGGAGATCTCACGGTGGTCCTGATCGGCGTTTATTGATTTCAGCCAGGAGGTGCTGCTCGTAGCCTCTGCGTTTACTCGTCACGCGAAATTTTTGGCCGCACCATCGCGCGTTTTGCCGATCGATTCGCACGCTCGTCCTCCCACCAAGTCTCGCTCGCTCGCTCGCTCGCTCGCTTGCTCGCCACCCTATACGCTCGCCTCTGTCTCCCCTACGGGCCTCCTCGTCCACGCTTTTCCATCGTTTCTTCGTTTGCTCGTGATCTTTCTCCGTTACCCTCGAGAGTCGTGAATCGGTACCCGTGACGTCAGCCGCGTCAATCGGCCGCGACCCGTGCCCTGAACCAGGGATCGTCTCGATCTAAACCACGACCCCACGATCGATCGTTCGACCGGACAGGATACTCGAACTACCTGTACATGTACATACGTACGTATATATATATATGTATATATATATATATATGTACATTTTCGCGAGTGTGTGCACGGATAATGTGTACGATGCACGGTCACGATATACAGTGATATACTCGATTCATCCTCCTCATACGTGCTTATTCCTTCTCTGTTGGCCATTTTCCAAGAGTTAGAGGAAGGACAAAGGATTGATCTGGACGCGGTACATCTATGAGGACGAGAGGACGTAAGGATCGGAGGAGCCTAAACTCGTGAGTCGTCGAGTCGTTGCACTCAAGCTTGGGGTAAGACTTCGCTAATTGTTCCCTTTCGTTGTCTCAAGCGGGACCCGTTTCAGCCGCTACTCTT
>NW_006263711.1:285243-296873 GCF_000469605.1 Apis dorsata | reverse complement strand
CACACGGGTTAAAAAGGGTCTTCAGTGTTTTTTTTTTCTCTCTCTCTCTCTCTCTCTCTCTGCGCTCTTCGGATAACGGGTATCCCCAACGAATTAAAGCCGGTGGTGGTAGCATTTCGAGCGTGAATCGAGCTCCCAACGAGGCACCACAAAAATCCATAGAGTTGATAATTGTGTTGGAGAGGCGCAATCGAACGAGAGGAGAGGCTCGCTCGATTAAACTCCGTCGACTATCATAGGGTCTTTGTAATAAATCCAACGGGATCAGTCGTGATCCGATAGGGTCTAATTAAAGATGAAGCAAGAGACGCTCGAATCCCAATCCCTGTTTCGTTCCGCTTGATTCATTTCCGATACGAGATATGTCAAAAGGTATAGGAACGTGTAGTTACGATTAATTTATTTAAACAAAATATGATATTCGATATTTTAACGCGTAATATTGATTGTAACGAGATTGTAAATTAATGGTATTGAATAATTATTATATAGAGATATTATTATTATTTTTTGGGTTATTCGTGTTTTGTTTTAGAATCGATGAAATAAATGATTAATAATTTATAATTAATGATGTTTTAAGTAGAAAAGACTGTTAAGAAAAAACTTTCATACGAAATTAAAGAAACGGGATAATAAAGATTTTCTTTCGTACTTGATCGAATTTTAAAAATTGGTCAACGATAGATAAACACGATGGAATGAAATAAAATAAAATATAGTGAATAGTAATTGTAATTTCAAAAAAAAAAAAAAGAATTGAAAACGAAAAAAGGAAATTTAGAGTACGAATATTAAATTTCGTTTCAATTAAATATATTTATTTAAAAATTTAATTAAAGTTATAAATTTTTGTTTGTTCGTGTTTCATCATCAACGAAACGTGATTATTTAAACTAATTGATATGATGACTTTGCTGTATCGTTTATCTGTGTCGTTTATCCTGAAGGAATGTAGCATTCGTAATCCCACTTTATTCATAAACGACTAATGGTCGTTGGTCGAAACAGATGCTCTATTTCGCTTATCTTCAAACTGGTAACTAAATATTCTATAAATATTCTATAAGATATATGTAATATTATGATATTACAAATATTCTGTGAATATGTATACAGCTTTTAATAATTTTTAGAATTTTGACTATTATTATATTAATTCATATAATATCTCTATTAAATGATTATTTATTATATTCGCTATTTCTTTTAGGTCACATCATATTCATTTTATTTCTTTCCATGATATGATAAAAACGAAAATTGAGAAAGGAGAAAAATTTTAAAGAATAATTATTTTTTCTTCCTTAAGAGATTTTCTTTTTTAGTATTAAATGGAATACATACTTTCAACTTTTCATTCGATACTTTTAATGATTATATTATATATAATAAAATTTAAAGTTTGGAGTACTATCTTCAGTAGCTGGTATGATACTCTCAGAGGATATATATATATACTGTGATAATTTTATGAGTCTACAAACTTCAGGAAATACTCGATGCAGTAATGCCTTGTTAACTATCTTCAATTTATATAATTCAATATCTTCTATATTAGTGATCTTTATCACGATTATATTTGATCAATTCTCAATGAAAAACGTCCAGAAGAAAATCCTAAATATAATATTTTTCAAATATTTTGAAAAAAGTATATTTGAAAAAAGTTAACAAAAAGAAAGTATCTTCAAAAAATATGTACATTTAAAGAAAGGTATTTTGAGAGAAAACAAAATAAGGAGAGACAAACGGATAAAATGAGAATGTGGTAGTGATATAAATCTAAAATGAAAGTTAACACTAATCCATAAAACACAGTGTCTTCTATACCTTCTCCATTATTACAGAAATCTGACATGTTGTTTACCCACTTGGATACCTAACATCAAAGACTCATTTTACGAGTTTAGTGAGAACGTTCTTCAACGATCCGTTAATGCAAAATTCCAGTCGGTTTTGAAAAAAATATTGTATTTCATCTCGAGTATGGATAAAAAAAAAAAAAAAGAGAAAAATATTTGACATTTAAAACGAATACATTATAGATATACCCTAAGTTAATTAAAGACTGATATGAATGAATGATGCAATTTTGAGATTTTTTAAAAGAAGAAAAGCATGTACGAATGATTTATTGAAGAATAAATTTTAATATTTCAAAGAATCGAGAGTAATTAAATTGTTATTTTATTATTAAATTTTAACGTTGCTCGAATTAATTACGAAAATTTAGAATCGAGAAATTAAATCAAACTACAGTTTTAAATATTCATGAATGCCTTATTCGAAAAATATTTAAATATAATTCTAATTCAATGAACAAGATAAAACATAAACGTTCTCTTTGATATTTTTGAAAATCGATGGATCGTAATTTAGCGGATACTGAACAAGCATTATTCTACTCGGATTATTTTAATATATTATATTATAAGGGAAGAACATCGATAAAGTTATCTTCTTGAACACAATAATATTTGAGCACATCCTTCATCTGAACACTTACGTGAACTCTATCTACGAAGAGTCGCATAAAGAATGTGCACGCTTTGATTCTATCCACGAAACATAACGTCAAAGACGCTTGGTGCACGGATATCCATTACTTTACATGGCCCTCCGGCAAAGAGTTGCAGCAAGTAACGTTTCGTCGCGTACGCCCTCGCTAATGCGACTCCCAGCAGATACCGAATCTCGTCTCGTAGAGGTTATAAAAATTCCAACAAACGATGGAATAACAAGTGCAGATGAGGTACGCCATGATGCTCGACGAACGCATCGATTGCCCGTTCAAACTATGCTACCCCACGAGCAGAGGTGGAAATAGGAGCATTATTTACAAGT
Source organism: Apis dorsata (assembly GCF_000469605.1). Classification (NCBI taxonomy): domain Eukaryota; kingdom Metazoa; phylum Arthropoda; class Insecta; order Hymenoptera; family Apidae; genus Apis; species Apis dorsata. The sequence goes on along the minus strand of NW_006263711.1, from coordinate 294,026 downwards.
ATCGCTCGAGATAGTAGGAATATTCGAACGGGAGACAGAGAGAGAGATAGAAGAAAAAATTAATTCGAGCGAGACGGAGAGAGGAATATACCAGAGATTACAACCCAGGGCAAAAGGTGTTTCACCTGTGAAACGTATCGATCGATAATGTAGAAAACGAAACATTTTGACGAGCATCGATCATAATCGTGGAAGGAAACGACGGTTTTTTTGGACGTTCCCCGGGAAAGGGGAAAGAAAAACGAGAGGCATATCCCAATGAGAGCCGAGTCATCGCACTTGCCGAGTGCCTCTTATCTTTCCGGCTGGTGGAAGTTCTGGTTGTAGGTTAGAGACACTCGTCGTGGATCGGAGAGGAGAGCGAGATCGAATCGATCGATCGACGACTTTCGAAGGGAGCCTCTACTCGAGTTTTCCTGACCTAAGAACACAGGCCTGGTGTAGAGTGGCGTTGGAACGGGGTGGAGTGGGCTCTAACACAGAATGGGCCACCGGAGTGGGGGAAGGGAAGATATTCGAGCGAGAGAATCTCACGATCCCCTTTCGAGCATCCTCTTCCCCCCCTGCCACGCGACAACGACGATGACTGCAGATTTGTCTTTTCTTTCTCGTCTCGTGGGTGGAGAGAACCTCGCGACCTCTTATCGCCCACGACACGCGCCCCCTCCCCTCGTCGTTAGGCCGGCTTTCTCGAATCGGTCGCGTGACGATGGCTAATTAAAAGTCCAAAGACATCCCCGTTCGGTCGGATCGATCGAATCGTGGTCTCGTTCTTATCGTTCCTAGCCGAGGGACAGGATACCTTCTCCTCCCCCGGCGGAAAGTTCGTTGCTTTCGTTTCGAGTGGAGTCGTCTCGTCTCGCTTTCGATCGATCTTCCACGATTCTCGAGGGTCACGAGGAAGAGATATGATAGAAACAGAGGTTGAGATCATCACCGTCACGTGGGAGGAACGATTCGTGCGATAATAATTGTACGTAATTTGTTGACGATCGACCGGTATCGTGTCCCCTCTCTCTTTTGCCCCGCAGAATCGAGCCGAATGATGCCCAATTGACGAAGACCGCGCAGTCCTAGGAATGGCCCCATTCAGTTCCGTCTTCCTGGGCGTCTGGGGAGTGTTCGTGATCGTCCTTATACAAGGTACACCAAGGGTCATCGTGTGTATTTTTTTTTTTTTTTTCACTCTTGCGTCCAAAGTAGTTCTTAACCTCGATCTTTCTTTCTTCGAGAACGAATCCATCGGTGAATAATTTTAATAATTAATTTACGACACGGAATTTTATCGTGCTTTGGTCTCCCCTTTAAATCGATATGAACACGTGTCGATTATATAACGAATGCTATAGTTGGCGTTAATTGACGTCTCAAGGTCAAGAAGATAATTGGAAAATCTGTCGCGATCTTCGTCGTTTGATTCGCACAAAAATAATCGTTGTTGGAAAAACAGGAAATAAGGGAAATGGAAAATTTCAAAAATTCCTTCTTTCCTTTGTTAACGCTATCCTTGATCGTCTCCTTGTATTTTTAGCTCATTTCCATCGGGACGGAAATTCCTAGACGTGTACTTTGTATGGAAAACATGTCTGAGAACTGTGATAGCAAGCTTGAAGAAAAAAAAAAAAAAGAAGAAATAGTTAAAGAGAGCCGTTGTTGAAGTGACCTTGAAGCGGACAATTGACTCGAGACAGACTATAGCAAGAAAGTGTATAATTGAGACGAGTGGCTCGTTATTCGGTGGAGTGTGGCCGAATATCCTTGCCACTCGACTCGCTGCAACTAGTTCTAGGTTAAGGACTGCTGTCGCATAAGTGACATCGTGCGGATTCTTGATAATGAACTATTTGCAGAATCTAGGCCCGTCAGCTGGGAGGAATGGTGGACCTATGACGGTATTTCCGGTAAGGGATTCCATACTCGTGTCAATTAATCGAAATATTAATTTCTAGTTTCCTGTTGTTTTATCAATCGTCCTCTTTTCGTGAATCACTTTTTAAACATTCTTTCTCCATATATTCATGTTCATTCACGGTTTTTAATCGTAAAGTTATTTCATTTTTAAATATTTGACGTGTTTCCTTTTTATTTCAAAATTTGTAAATGATCGTTTCATTTAGATTATTTTTCGTACAAGTTTGGAAATTAGAAGTTCTAGTTTCCAAATACAGGAATTCTTTTATCGAATAAAGTAATTAATATAATTATCTATCCGCATTATTTTTATTCTATTTTTTTTTGCATCCATTTATTTTATAGAGAGAGTTACGTATCTTTCAATATTTTCGAACAAAAGACACTATGAAGATGTCTAGATACTTGCCCAAACTTTCCAAAACATGACGAATCACATATTTCTTCTTATAAATATTGACTCGTTCCATATAAATTATCTTCCTTCCAATGTTTCCAAACAATTTTTCCAAATCCAATTTTTCACCGATTCCACACCACCCTCTCCAAAGAACTCTCCTCAACAAATAATTTCACTCTTCCTCTTTATCTGTAGCCCTGTTAAGTATTTTCGAAATTCTTTCCGATTAAAGTCGCGTAATCGATGCTCGAAAATCGCGTTCGACGTGTCGTTTAATCGATTCGAAGGTCCCGGGTTCTGGGGTCTCATCAATCCGGATTGGTGGCTGTGCCACAAGGGCAGACGTCAATCGCCGGTGAACCTGGAACCGTCCAGGCTCCTCTTCGACCCGAACCTGCAACCCCTTCACGTGGACAAGCACAGGGTAGGTGGTGTGCTGGCGAACACTGGCCACAGCGTAGTTTTCGCCGTGGACAATGACACGCGCCATCCGGTCAACATATCTGGTGGCCCGTTGAGTTATCGGTATCAGTTCCACGAAATACATTTGCATTTTGGGTTGGATGATCGGACCGGTAGCGAGCACACCGTGGACGGACACGCGTTTCCCGCGGAGGTGAGTGCGTAAAATTATATTTAATATCAATGTATGAAATATCGTAGCGAGATAAGATAAGATAAAGTTGCCATAGCAACCGTTGCGATGCGATTAGCGATCATGCAACGATGTTGTATCGTACGTGTGTTTGTTGATCGGTTTCATTTGAGTTGCGTGAAGAAAAGTAGTAGAAATATTTATTTTTTTTTTAAATTTGTCCTCTGTGCGCTAAATTTTCCTTTTAAATGTATCACGAAAGGGGAACAATTTGTCGAATTGTTTAATTATTGTTTTAAATTCTTTTAAAAAATATTTTTCAATTTTCATGACCGATTTTTACGATCGTACATCCAATCTTTTTCTCTTACAATCTTTTACAATCTTTTTCTTTTTCCAAAATAAAATAAAATTTATCTCGTTAAAATCTTAGAAATTCTTTAACGATAGAAAACGTCTGAATTATGATTTGGTTGTACTACTTTTTGCGCTACTAAGATTTTTCTTCGAGCTTTTATGGAATTATGCAATGAATATTTGTTATTGTCGGATCATTTAATAAATTGTTAGTTAAAAATAATTGATAGATAAGAAATTGGGCTATCATAATTAATACGCCAAGTTTTCCCCCATCTGACATAATCGATAATGTACGTGAATTTTCGTTATTGATTAGAACTGTCACATCTAATTGGATTAGACGTAACATGGCAAATAGCATGAACAGGGCATAGACTGAATGGGATAATGATATATATTGATGATGTAGCGATAGTGCCGGCACATTACTAATTATTCGTGTTTTCGAGTTTTATTTAAATATAATTTGCATTATATTTTAAATTTAAATTCAAATTCTAATTCGAATCTCTTCATGGTATGCCATATAATGAAGTTCACTAATCCTGTATAGAGATATAATTTATGAATTTTGTTACGGTTAATGAGACCATCAATTCATTATTATTATTATTATTATTATTATCATTAATAGTGGATGAGTTACGTCAATAATTTAATAATGCAAGCGATAAACGCCAATACTACGTTGTAATTACTAATGCAAAATTTCTACGATTTCTATGATTTTACGAGATATAAAATATTTTGATATTTATTTTTTTTTCTTTTTTTAATTTCGTTTCATTAACGAATCTTGTAGTAAAAAAAAAAAAATATATAAAAGATTCAGAAATAGAAATAGTACAAATGGAAAAACAACTAATTTTTAAAAGAGCTAATAAAGTAAAAATTAATAGGAAAAAATCCAAATATGCAAATATTAAAATACATATTATCACACATTATTCATAAAGTCGTATAATAACAAAAGTTCCCGTGAAAAATCTCCCACATAACAAAGATCCCGTTAGTTAAATCCGTATTTATATCTATATTTTTCAAAAATATACTTTCTCCAATTTTTCAGCGATAAAAATTTTTTTACACACACACACACACACACGTGTATATTTTAAGCGAACAACAGTTTTATTAAATTATATAAACAGTAGAGCGATTCAATTTCGAAGAGATAGAAAACAACACGGGAATAAAAGAAGGGAACGAATGTTGCCTTGAAAAAACTCGAACCGACGTTAACTACTTCGCTCTATCCAACTTAACTTCGGTAATCCATGGATCGAGTGGCCGAGGCTATCAGTTTCTATCGAAGGCCTAGCCCCACCAGACATCCGATTATCGATCATCCGCGATACGTATCCGAACCGTCTATCCAGATTCTTACACTCGTCGATTACGAACGACTTTTATTCACTTGATCACGTAACTGAAACTGATTAACGTGAAAGCACGTCTTCTATTTTTTTTTCTTTTTTTTTTTTCCCCCTCCTCCTCCTCTTCTTTCTTTCTTTTCTTTTCTTCTCTCTCTCTTTTTCTCTTTCTCCTCTCTCTTTTTTTTTTTTTTCACTCCCGTTCCTCGTTCGAAGTATTAATCTTCGAACTGGGTCAGAACTAGCGAACTGGGTTACCAGTATACAATCGCGATATACGTGCAACCCGCGAAAACGTATAGCTTTTAACAGTTTGCCAGTCCTCTACATCGACGGGGAAAAGTTGGCCGACACGGAATTTGAAAAAATTATGAAACTTTCCCAATATATACCGCGTTTATTCGCGTGATGCCTCGCGTGCTCCTTTTCCGAATTTCTTTCTTTCTTTTTGTTATTATTATTATTATTTTTATTTTTATTTTTGCGCGCGAAAATTTGGCCTTGTTATCGGGTCGCGGGAATTATTTTTTTTTTTTTTATTATTATTTGGAAATTTGTTGTCGAAAAATCGTACATCGAGAGAATTTTTCGAAAAGTTTTATTGTTATTTCGCCGGCGGAAAAAACGTTTCGAAAACGCTGCTCGAGGCAACTGGGCGAGATCAATTGTCGAAACGATAAAATTTGTTTTTGTTATGAAGAATGTCCCTTGTAGCAAGGAACGAATAAAAAATGTATCGAACGTTTCGAAAAGTCGATGGATCGATAATCCGGAAAGAGTATAATATTTATTGGACGATGGAGGGGGGGGAAATTTGTGATAACCGTGAATCGAGGTATTATTTGTACTTTTTTAGAGCGATTAGATACGAAATAAAATTTTATAAAACGCAACAATGAATGGTTTTGAATTTCGATGCATGGAAATGGAGATATTTGAAAAATGTCAGGATCGTTTTTTGAAAAGTTTTCTTATTAATTTTAAAAGAATTACGTAATTAATTAACGTAATATAAAACGTGTAAAAAATATATATAATTCTATTCGAGAAGATAAAAGCGAAATCTTGGTAGATTTATTTTAAAAATTATTGATGAAAACTTGGTGTTTGAAAAAACTTGGTGTTTTCACTGACTTTTATTAATACGATCATTTTCTCGTTAGAAATTCATCAGCAGTTAACGATTTCATCGCTTCAGATTTAAGTAGAATGGATCCTCTTAAAGACAGCTTTTACTATTTAATCTGACAGAGTTATACGCATCATCTATTAAGCTGAATATTCCTTTGAGGATTTAAATATTTGAGCACTTTATCATTTTATTTTATTATTTTAATGAAATGATTTAATGAAAGTTAGGAATCGATACCCGTGGCTCGTAATAATCTGTTATTCAATTTGTATTATAAATGACACAAAAGCTCGATTAAATTATTCACGCCTCAAACTAAACTTGAAAGTTTTGTTATATTAAATGTATTACTTTGTTATTTTCGAATGGAATTATAGAATAATTCTATCGTGTTATTTACAGATGAAACTTTGGAAGAAAAAAGAAAAACTTCATCATTATTCATTTTTCCCAATATCTTTCCCATTTTTCAAGCTAACTCACTAAAATTTCATTATATCTCAAATATCAGATCATTCATATTTAAAAATTGATTAAAAAGTTCCTTAAACCATTCACTTTTTGATGTTTTAAAATATTTCAAATATTCATCCCATTACTTACTTTTCCACTACTATATGTCTGACTATTTATACCATAAACTACTTGAAAACTTAGTCTCAATTTACCATTTTATTTACTTTTTATACTATTCATATTTTGAATTACACTTTAAATCGACGTAGCATAAAAAAAAAATAGAAAAACATTTCACAAGTTATTCAAATTATTCATTTCAACGATTCACAATTGAAATTGTTAATTAAGTACACCATCAATATTTTCTGTATCTCACTTTTACTTATTCATTCGCGTCATTCACCACAACTAATTCGTTCATTTAATTTTTGTTTCGAAACAGTTGCAAATATTCGGCTTCAACTCGCAACTCTACAACAACTTCTCGGATGCGTTACAACGGGCACAGGGGATCGTGGCGTTGTCTCTTCTTCTCCAGGTACTACTAATCTGGCTAATAAAATCGTTCATGCTTCCCCACGCCTTTCGTTTTGCGAAAGATCGAGGAACGTAACACGATCGAAGTAAGCGATACTCGATAGATATAACCGATGCTGGTTACCTTTCAGGTTGGAGACCTCTCGAATCCAGAGCTTCGAATATTCACCGAGCAGCTGGATAAAATCAAATATGGAGGTGAGATCAACAGTAATTTAATACATTCAGCCGGACTCGAATTTCTCCACGAAATCGAGTTTCCACGCGTTCCTCCTCGATATACTGGGTGTGTCTCAAATGTATCCTTGATTGAATACATTTAAGATATATGTGTATACAGTTTCTAGTATAATGTTTTGATTAACGGATAGTCTGTTAATTGGATGGTTGAAAAGGGATTTAGATGAGAAGTTCCTTTTAAAATACCTTTAAAATTGATCGTCGAGTACGGTGGAGGTTTTATAAAAGGGACTTCAGTCATTGAGTATAAAGTATTGAAAGGGGGGAAACTCGAACGTAAAAATAAGGTTGTTCGATCAGGTTGTAAATCAAATTAGATTTTAATCGATTTTCTCTTTTTTTAATTCAAGTATTTAAATGGTAATTCGACGATATTTTGATATAAATATTCTTATTTTTATTAAAATTATTAATATGATAGATTTAATTAGTTTTTTTAAATTATGTTCGGGATAATGTGAATCGAGATTTTAATTTCGTTTTCTTTTAATTGGTAAGAATGATTGATAAATATTGTAAAACAATATTTCAATTTAATTCTCCAATTATTTTTTTTTTTTCTTTATTGAGATAATTCGCGAAAGAAAGTGAAAAGAAATTTGATTAAATCATTTGAGGAATAACCGATAAAATCGATCGATTTAATTAATTCTTTGATTAAATTCAAATACGAGTTATTTAATTATCTTAAAATTAATAGTTTCGTAGAAAGTAATTTATTCAAAAAATAAAACTTGATTGTCACAAGGTTCTTTTAAAATTTTTTTAAATCGTACTCGTAACAATTAATAAATTTTAATCACTTAAAATAAAGATACGTAATAAAAAAAAATTATAATAAGAAGAACCATATATAAAATATTATATTTCATAAAAGAAAAAAAGAAACTCTGAACGAGATTTTTAAATTCATTTATAGTTTCATTTTCTTATATATTTCTGTAAATTTACATCAGCTTGGAATATATTAATAGAATAAAAAAAAAGTGGATTTAAAATGTCTTTTACAAAATTAGATAAACATGCTTCAAGAGAATCATTTTTTAATCTCTCACATTTTATTAATTATTTTTATTTATTAAAAATTATTATTACTACAATAACTGAAAATTAATAAAAATAGAAACTTGGATCCAATCTTCTTCTTATTATTTTTTCTTCTTATTAATTTTCTCCGGAAGAGAAAATGTTCTCTTGTGCATAAAATAAATTAAATCTATTTCGATTCTCATAAATTATTTCATTAAATTCTATGTATAAATATAGATTTCTCTCGTAAAATAATTTATTGCAATAGAATCTTTCGTATCCTTGATAACAGAGAAAAGAAATATCTGAATAATAAAACAATCTCGAATTTTATTTATTCTGGAAATTAACAAAATTGATTTTATTCTTTTTCTGCCACTTTCAATATCATATTTTTGTTTATTAATGTCTATGATTCTAGGTAAGCCAATGTCATATATTTTCTTATAATTTTATTGCATTTTCATACTCTTTAATTGTATTTTTAGTTTTATTTCGATAGTTACAAAATTAAACTTACAATTTATTTAACTTTATACTAAATTGTGATGATTAGTTCAGCTGAAATATAAATATCAATATGAAATTCGAATAACAGGATAACATGCGAATACAAAAATACTTTATCATAATTAAAAGAATCTAATATCAAAATTAATAATGACGAAAGAATTTCTTTTATAATTGATATCTCGTAATATAATTATTCTATATTTTTTTAGAAAGAGTAATACAAGAATAATCGAA
>NW_006263711.1:281137-285085 GCF_000469605.1 Apis dorsata | reverse complement strand
AAAAAAAAAAAAAAAAAAAAAAAAAAAAAAGAGGAAGAGAAAATAAGAATTCTTAAGAATTGTAATTAAGGCAAACAATTTCAGATATTAAATCCCATTTTGTAATTTTCAATTGAAATCGTTCTTCGTTATAATCGCTATAAGTTGCCTTTTCCACGATGAAGGATTTAATTGCAAACTAATTAATTTTAATTGCCGAGAGAAAGGAGATCTATTTTTCGGAGATACACAGATCAAACAAAAAAAGAATAATACAGAATTCTCCTTCGTATCAATTAATTAAAGATATTGTCTGATTCGACATGAAATTTGAGAAGCCAGAAATGATTATCGAATTCGTATGGGGATTTTCATCGATTTGGAAATAAATTTGTTATATGAAACGTTTTTTGGCCCATCTTATTTATATTTTTTAGCTCTTATAATTGGCTTTTAATCGAAAAAAATTAAATCAGGAGGAAACGTAACTTTGTATAAAATATTTTGAAATTTTAAATAATCAACCATTTCTATAAACGAATTTCAATAAACGTACGTTTTATGTTTCATTCATTATTAATTTGTATTATTAATTAAACATTTATAAAGGATAATTCCAATTATATACTACAACTATTATAATTGATATTCTATTCTTGATTTCGAGAAAAAATACGCATAAAATTATGATCAATTGATTCTTTGTGTGCTTTATACATACCTTTCACGTATATATTTAAGTGATATTATTTAAATTTTATTTTCGATTTTTAAATGATCACGTATCACAGAATAAACACGTAAAATTTTTAATAATTAATCCTTTGTTTAGAATGCACATGTACCAAATGAAAACACGTTTTATGTATTTTATATAACATGAGGTCAAAACAATAGTTTAAACATGCAATAATTAATTAATATTTTAAACAGCCATCAAAACAGAAATGAATATTTTATCACAGTACATGCGGGATGGAACATCAGAAATTCTAACTAATCAATCCTTTATTACGCTAAGGATGCCAAGATCGGTTCGGTGAATTTCATAATACGTTACATGCATACATAACATAAAATTTCGTTTTTGATTTACCTAGTTAATTTAGAAATACGTTTTAATTAAAAAAGATTTGATCTTTACTTGATAAACATGTAAGATAATTAATTGATGTTTTAAACAGCATGCAAAGCAGCATATTATAACCGTGATAGACATTATGAATTGCGTGTCGTCTACGGAAAGTGATTCACGTCAGTTTATTCAGCACACAAGGAATATTAATATTTATGCATTACAAAACAGTCGAACGTAACATGGACTAATCTTCTTAAACAATGTTCCAATATTTTATATTACAATCGATTTCATCAAAAAATTCAATGCAATATATTAAATCAAATTTATATCTCAGCAGAGAAATGAAGATAAAAATTAAATCAATAGAATATTAAAATTAAATTACTTTCGATTTCATTTTTCGATATTCCTATATCTTTTTATACAATTAGAAATGTGTGTAAAAGTTTGCTCGATGGTTTAATTCCCCAATGATCGAAGGGAACGCTCAACGTGTCTTCTATATTTTTATCTACCTCGGTGAATCGATTGAGACGCTTCGAACTTTTATTCTCGGCATTTCTCAATCGCATAAAAATATAAAAGTAAGAATAATAAGTGACGCGTGCGTGAGAAATATCGATGTTAATTGGGCTACGTATGCGCGTCACGGTTATTGTCGGATCATCACGTTATCGATCGAACTGATTGCACGCAGGCCAAGCGATGGAGATTAAACGTTTCGTGGTGCGGGAACTGCTACCGGACACGAAATATTACATGACGTACGACGGCTCCATCACGATGCCAGCCTGCCACGAGACCACCACGTGGATCATCCTGAACAAGCCGATATACATCACAAAGCAGCAGGTGAGGGAGAAACTATCTTGAAATACGTGTAGCTCATATATACGTTTGCGCGTGCGCGGATTATTATTTCTTTTTAATTTTCCCGCCCTTTTTCAGTCTAATTTAATTGCACTCAAAATAGAATTTAACACGTCATACAGGTTATCAAGAAGATTATTTATGTTATAGAAAGAATATTTTTTATAATTTTGTCTCAAAATTTCATCTTTTTTTCTAGATATTTCAAGATATTTATATACAAGATGTTAATATATTTATTTCGTGGGACAATTTTGAAGGATTCTAGAAGTAAAAGAAAAGTTATAACTTCAAGAATAAGCTTCGATATTTTTATATATCAATTTTTATATTATTATTTTGGCATTTAGAATAGATTTTTCAAAATAATATATTTTTCTCAAGTGAAAGTAGTTTTATATCAATAATAATTTAAAAAGATGTAATTATACGTCAATAATAGTAAATGTATTATCATGAAATGCTAGTTGTTGAATAAGTTTACCAGAACTTCGCGAGAACTTACGTTGTTTACTGTCAACTTTGAACTTTCTATATAGGTATGCAATTTCTGCTGATCTCCGTTTTCTATGACTGAAGAATAAGGGTTAGTTTACAATTGTTCGATGACTAACTCGAAGTTGGCCGAAGAAGGTTCTGTAATATGATTGTCGAAGCATTCGGAATGAATAGATGCTCGAAGATGTTACGATAACTCTTGATTGGTTGTTGTGCCAATATCGAAGAATTAGAATCAATTAAAACAAGGATGAATGCTTCGTTTCACGGCGGTTTTATCAAATTGTTATTTTTTCATTATGGTACTCGATTAACTCGATGCTCGCAATTATTATCATTTTTTTCATCCATGTTTCTTTTAATTTAACAACAATTGAAAGACTCGTTTAATCGTTTTCTGCAATCTAGAACGCTATTTCGTTTTCGTGGCTGTCACAGTTGGGATTCGTATCCGACGTTGGCACGGTTTGAAGAATCGCAGTAACTCACGCACGAAACCAGTTTCTGATGTTCTTTTAACGATTTCGCGTGGCCAAGGGTGAGCGAAATTTTGTGAGCACGTAATACCCACGGACCGAGGAAATTGGTTTACGGGTTGGATTTCTTATCGTCTCGAAGCATAATGCTTTGATGTCTTAATACGTTTTTTTTTTTTCTTTTTTCGTTTTCATTCTTACCTTGTCTTTTGATTTTTCTTTTTCTTCTTTTTTTTAGGTTTAATTATGAGATGAACAAGAATTGGCAAATTGTATTAATTTAACGAATTAATCTCTACTTCTTATGATTAAAATCTTACGAAAAGAAGAGTTACGAAAGAGGAAGAGTAGTCAATTGTTAATATTTAAAAATTTGTAAGTATAATCGTGAAACTATTTCGAATAGTTAATTCTTTTAATAATTTAATAATAATATTATTGTAGAAAGTGATATTTCAAATATATATATTTAAAACGAAGAATTGATTATGAAACAATCTTTATTTTATGCCATTGATAAACAATTAATCGTTTTCACATTCATGATTTATTTATCATCTATAAATTAAATTCTATCGATTATAGATTAAATTAGATTATTTTTAAACAATTTAACTTTTACATTTAAAAATAATTTAACTTGAAAATTACTATTAACCAAGTCAAATCAAACTCCAAAACATCAGCAAAATAGAGGTTAACCAAATCCATTTGCCATTTGCTTTCGTGGCTACCGATCTTCTCGTTTCTCGCATCTTGGTCATAAATAATTTTTCAAAACGTGCCAACAACGCGGTATCTTCATTCGCGGCATAATGGATCTATATATGGCGGCGGATCAATCAGCCAAATGGATCGTTTACGCCAGCCACGCTTTCGTTACGCGTGTTTGTACATCATCTCTCGAAAATCGGAAACGGGAAAAGCGGAAACGGAACGCCGTTCATCTCTTTTCGCGTCTCCCCTTGTTTTGTATCACCTCGTGTTTTAATATTACCGGCCGGGGGATCGATGCGTATCATCATCGAGAAACTCGGTTTCGAT
>NW_006263711.1:275341-280966 GCF_000469605.1 Apis dorsata | reverse complement strand
GAGGAAAACTAAACGTGGTTTTTTCGAAAGCAAAAAAAAAAAAGAGAGAGAGAGAGAGAGAGAGAGAAGGGAAAGGAAAAGGGAAGAAAGGAGAGGAGAGAAAAGGAAAAACAAACGCGTTCAGAAACAGCGTCTCGGGGAATAATGAACAGGGATCTATTGACTTCCTGGCGGAAAGGTCGTTTTGCCGGTCGAACGATTTCGAATTGCGCTCTTTAGAGCGGGGATTAATCTCGATGCCTCGGTGTACGAGATATGACTTTAATTCCGTTTGCGCCCGGGATAGAGCGCTCGATACGTTCAATGATATAAAATGGCGCTTTATTGAAGGGTAAAATTGAAAAATGGTAGCAGTGAATTTGTCTTTTCATGGAGGGATGGGATGGAAGGGGTGGATGGACAAAAATGTGCTATTTTTTGGGGTATGATAATTCGATGATTACAATATATTTATTATCGTTTGAAAATGTATGGAAATTTTAGATAAAAGAGTTGTATGCATGATCGCAATGGAGATAATATCGAGCCAGATGAAATGCAATTTTTCTAACGAAATTTTCAGTTTTTAACAGATTTATCGAAAGTAATATGTATTAATTAAAAATATGATTCAACAGGTTGCTTTGATTATAGTAAAACGACAATATAATTATTGTAAAAGTTTTCATTTTGATAAAAATGATAAAAAAAATATAAGTGATTAAATTTCAAATTAACGTGTAATAAAATAAATATTATTCGATGTTTCATTCTAAGAAATTAAAAAATTTTGAATAACGTTATAATCTCACAATATTTTCAGAAAATACGATTTAATTTTATATTTTTTAACGAAGTGTTAAATTTTAAATATTATTTACTTTTGCTATGAAACACGACGATTCGAAGCCGAATAATTCTGATTTTAATAAACAGCAGACAGGAAATATCATGAAATAATGATAAACTTTGAAATTGATAAACTTTCGACATATCATAATAGACGAGTTATCAATTTTGAATTTTAAGAATAAATATTAGTAGATATTACAGTTATATAGAATATTATAAGAAAAATATAGGAAAAATAATGATAATGCATGTTATCAGAAACGATAAATTTTAAAGTAAATTCATCTATATAAATTTATAATATTTTTAATTAATTGTACTAAATAAATCCATAATTAATTGTAATTATATCTATTAATTAATTTCACTTGTTCTTCTTTTTCGATTAGAATTGAATGTATAATTTCTTAATCCTGATTGAGAGAACGAAAATATTTTTTCATATAAAATATAAGAAAATAGAAATTCGATCAATCGTGAAACACGTTAAAATATAATTTATCAATTATTTAACACGACCTATTGTTCTAAATATTAATTATTAATTCTAATATTAAATTCTTCGCTTTTTCTCTTTCCCTCGATAATAAAATAATATTAAATTCATAATAAATATCAATAATCAATTCCATAATTTTTTCACATCTAAATTTAAATTAAATTTTCCATAATTCCATAATCCATAAAATAAATTTAAAATAACTTTCATAACAAGAAAATCATAGTTCTTAAAAGTTATTTAAAAATATAAAACGAAAGCGGAAATAAAATGTTAGAACCCAAAAAAAAAAAAAAAAAATGAGAAAAGAAGAAGAAGAAGAAGAAAAACCTTCAAAGTTCGATGATCGAAAATTTCACGCGGAAAGTTCCGTGGCGAAACTAATTTACCCGCAACGATATCGGGGGTCCACGAGGGGTGGTTGATCGATGATTTAACAGCCACTTTTCGCAAGATGATTTACGTATACAGGATGGCGGCGATGCATTTTAATAAATTTATCGGGGACAGCGGCAGTGGCGTGCGAGGAATTATACTTGCTAAAGCGGAGCGTCGAGATTCCGCGGCTAGTATTTTTCGGGCCAAGTTGGCCGGCGGATGACATCAAAGGGATGCAAAATAACCGGCACACGAACGTTCACGCGCATACGGATGAGACACGTACACGCATGCAACGTATTGTTCGTTAGCCTGAAAAAAAAAAAGAGAGAGAGAGAGAGAGAGAGAGAAAGGGCCAACCGAGGAAACCACCGGTGTGCACACAGTGTATCGAATATTTTAAAAAGCTTGCCCCATCCTCGTGGGCCTCCATTAGAGCGAAAAGAGCGTCTCGGGATGTCAACGAGCCGATTATTAACCATTGTTAACGTTTCCAAAGCTGATTTTTCTAATTTAGATGCAATCGTGTGAAACGATTACTGGCTCTTGTTCATTTTTCATCGGATTTTTGGGTCAATGGAATAGATAAGTAGAAGAGGGGGTAGGAGATAGGAGCGAATTAACGTTGGATCATTATTTTTTAGGATTTTTTGGATCTTTATTATATTTATGACCAGGGTTTTATGAATATTTTGTATTACTTGTATTTCGTCGTATTGTTAATAAGTTTATTTTTAAACAAATATGATTAAATTGACGTGAAAAATGAATTTCAAGTAAAGGGAAAATTGTATTATTTTTGAAAATAAAAAATAATTGTATTGTATTTTTTTTATTGAAAAATATAACTTTTATAAGTTTAATAATATATTGTTTTGATGTTAAACAATTTAGATTAAATTACATGATTTCATGTATGTAGGATATTTAATTTTAATTTGCATTCTAATATATATTTCAAAGGTGATAATTTTGATCGTGCGAAATATAAAGTATAGAATAAAATTATGACGCAATGATAAGAAAATTAAGGGTTAATATTTCAGATTTCTATCTCTAACTTTTTTTTTCCTTTTTAATTTCCTCAAACTTTTCGAGTTTTCTCGTTAATTCAAATGTTTTTTATTCTCTTAATTTAATCTTTGAACTTCTTCAATCTTCTTATTTCTCTAAATTAAAAATTAAACTGCAAATTGAAATTAAAAATACGATATTAATCATTCATATAGCTTTTACGATGTACAAATCTGTAATATCTATTTTATTTAATACATTTTAAAATTTTAATACATTTATGAAAAATTTAAATAAAATAAATCCATTTCTTCATCTGGTGGTCATATGAATATGAATTTACAATGAAAATTCACAATCTAGAAAAATTGTTATCTATAAATCATGTTTAATATTAATAAATAAAAATGCATTTAAAAATTTTCTGTACTTAAAACTATAAGTGAATTTTATTTAAATTTTTATCAACTTAATTGCAACCAATTTTACACCTGATTATTTAATCAAACGAGATTAAAATGAAAATTTAAAATACGAAAAGGGTACGTCGTCAAATATTCCGATGAAAATTTAAAGCGAGTACCTTAACTTTCAAGCAATTAAGCTGTTACGAGGAAAGGCCATTTCGAAAGAGTAGAATGCAAAGGCAATGAGAATAAGGACTTTAATCGTCGGTGTTAGAGTTTCTCAAAATTGAGGAATCGATAAATCAATACCTATAATGAACATTTTATTGCAGTTGTTACTTCATACCATTATAGAATGCAAAGATGAAGGAGAAAATTATTTTTAATTTATATTAATTTATATTACATTTAATCAAATTAATTTGCACTTAATATTTATAATTATCATCTAAAATCCTTATTTTAAAAACTTTTATCGTATATTTGCTTCTTACTTAGTTATTAAAAAAGGATGTTAAAATTATTCTATTCGTTATTTCAATGAAACTTTTATAGATGTTGTAGAATAAAGATTTCTGTTTCTAGATTTAATTTTTTTATATTAAAAAAAGAATAATTTAAATTTAATAAAATAAAATGATACTAATTTCCAATCATTGATTATTTTAATATTTCTCAAAAAATATCTTGTTTTAAAATTAAATTTTTATAGATTTTTATTTCTTAAATTTTTAATTTTCAGATTATAAGGAGCAGAAAAATAGTTGACAAAAAAGACATTGTATTCATCCAAAGCTGTAATCATCGAATTTTCACCTTTGTAACTACAATCTAAAACAAAATTTTAAGAAACAGCTTCATATTTCTCCAATCTCATTTCAATAATCTAAAATCCATTGCCAAGTAGCAAAGAAATCAATTTCCATGCTCCTCCTTGTAATCTCAATATTCTCTCAATGGTATTAAGATGGTTTCATCCGAGAAAGAGTAAAAGTAAAGAAAAATGTAAAGATATAAAGATGCACGAGACAAGAAAGGTTTTGCGATATTCATTTCATCCTTTGCAGCTTCTCGCGTTGCGACAATTGATGCAAGGAGACAAGGATCATCCGAACGCGCCACTAGGGAATAATTTCAGACCGCCGCAGCCGCTTCATCATCGCCCCGTTCGAACAAACATCGACTTCAACGTTCAGGTAACCTTTCTCCCTATACTGTTGTGTATACACGAGCCTTTTTGAACCTCACGATAACCCCGTATAATTGTCTGGAAACTTTTTCCTCTTCAGGGACCGAAGAACTGTCCGACGATGAATAGGGACATATACTACAAAGGTATGAAAAGCTGTATCCCACCTTGCTTCGCCACGTGAAATGGGAAAAGTTCGTTCGGATACAAAGCTCGAATGACTGTTACTACGCCCGTTTTGCCGACTAATTTTCTATAGTTTTGCAACGGGCAAAAGTGATCACAGAGTTGGACGTTTTGTCTCGATTCAGGTGATAACAGGTGTTGATGGGAATGGTAACAGTGGTGGTACAATATTAGGATATGGATAACTTTTTGTGAATAGTGAGCTACAAATAGAACGTCATATTGATGCGAGTAATCAAAGTTTCAATGTGGAGAGCAAGGAATAATAGAAAGTTTTTGATAAGTATTAAGTATTGTATATCGCATAGGATAATATTAGAAGAAATGATATATCAATTGATTTTTAATGGATTAGCTTTCTTATTGAGTTTTGAATAATTATAATACAGGTAAAGATTGTGTTTGATTTTCAAAAATCAATGAAAAGATTGATCTTTTAATTTTTATATTGTGAGGATAATTTTTGTTGTTGGATCTCACTAGTTTATAGGAGATTTAAAAAAATATCTATCAGTGTACGAGTTCTGGACTGATATGGTGATCTTTGAATCATAAAATTAATCTACTATTTATCATTAGAATTTTAAAAAGATGGGGCCTATGAGAATAATTTTACAATTCTTATACAATATTTATTTTATTTTATATTCATTTCTATTCAAAAACCATTCTTTTTAATCAATCTTATCAATTCTGGCTTTCGTATTCTAATGAACTTGATCTATTTTACCACAAAATATTCCATCATTATTTCTGTATTTGTTGCAGCCAACAGCTGGAAATAACCCCCTTGGCAAGTTATGGGGGTGGCTGGAGGTGAACTACGCTTTCCCTGGGTTAAACTGGAGCCACGCAGTTAAGAGGATAGAAACCCACTGACATATCAATTAATGAGCGCGACCAGTGGTCATCGTATCGATCAGATCGAGCAGAGGCCATCGTGGCGCGTATGGTTGAGAGGAAGAGTGAGAGAGCGAACGAAAGAAAGAGAGAACGAGCGAGTGAGAAAAGAAGAGAGTCGAGTCAGAATGTCGAGAAAAAGAGAGAAAGAGATTAAAAAGAAGAAAAATGCTTCGTTGTACTATTAGACGTGAACTGCCAAGTATGTTTCCAGTAACGAG
>NW_006263711.1:270592-275108 GCF_000469605.1 Apis dorsata | reverse complement strand
AAAAAAAAAAAAAAAAAAAAAACGTAAGATTAACACAAGATATATTATTATACGTATATCGATCAACTATCGAAAAAGCTATGACTATCGTGGCCTGTGTTGAGGTCGTTGATGACGATGATGAATAGAACTATAGGGATGGGGATAGAAATGAAAAACACGAGATTCTTTATGTATAAAAGATATAAAAAAAAAAAAAAAAAAAAAACGTAAGATTAACACAAGATATCTTATGATACGTATATCGATCAACTATCGAAACCGATATGACCATCGCGGCCTGTGTTGAGGTCGTTGATGACGATGATGAATAGAACTATCGGGATGGGGATAGAACTGAAAAACACGAGATTCTTTATGTATAAAAAAAAAAAAAAAAAAAAAAGAAGAAGAAGAAGGAGAAGAAGAAACTAAAGATTTGTGCGTGATGGATGATCATGCGTACACGCCCACTCATTCCACCACTTGCATATACATGAATACATACGACATACATGCATACATACTATACATATACACACACATATCGAACGAAAGTTTATACTATATTCTTGTAATAAAATGCTGAAAAACGTAGACGGAAATGGCGACATCGAAACCCTATCTTCCGTGTACACATTCGTCCATGTAAGTAATCCCATCGATCTATTCCACATCCCTTTATTTCACGCGCTTCATCGACTTCGATAATTCCCCTCCGAGTCTCGCACGCAGCGCCACCACGGCCCATTTGCATTATTTAAGTTGATACTTCAGCTGTGTTCTGTCGATAAGTTAGAAATCGACCGTAAAAGAGGAACCAACGATAAGATGCTCCTACTATACTCAAAATCGTGACTGAATATGAATACCTTTCGTATTCCACCTTTTAGGTTATGTCTTCCAAAAGCATGAAACAAAATTATTCATCGACGCGTTTCCCTTGCAATGCATGATCGACGAAAATCGCGACGCCGATCAAACTTTAGGTTTAGTCAATATTTACAAGAAATTGCAACGAGCTTCTAAAATAAAAAAGAGAGGAGGGGGTTGAGAAATTGTACAGGAGAGATCCGGTAGGCCTGAAGAGGGCGCTAGCGTGAGGAAAAGGAGAAATTCGTCGAACCAGAATTCGACAGTGCTGCCCACGGACGGTTATGCGGCGCAAGAGGAGCAAAAGAGGACAGCTACGGGTAACGAGGAAGCAAGAGGGCGGTGAAACGAGCGTCCACCATGATGGGCGAGGAAAAGGAGGGGATTCTGATCATAGAGGGGTATGAAAGAGAAGGGGAAGCAAGAGGAACAGATACCGGGGATACGGAGGCACCGTGTCTCTTGCCTCTGCGGCAAATCTGCAGCTTTCGTGTGGCGTGTGCGTGACACCTTATCGCGGTTATTTCGCAATCTTGGAACGCGTATGGTCGAAAGGAAAAGAGGTGTTCTCCCTCTGAATCTTTTTCGTGGCGAAAATCGGAACGCGTATTCGTGCATCTTTCCCTTGTTCGTGTGCCCCTGTGTACGTGTATGTGTGTATATGTGGGATCATACTTGCCACCTCGTCTCTCGTGTGCCGTAGCGAGAACTTGGGGGATGAAGATCCTCAATGGAGCGGCGTGGTCGCTAGCTCTTCTCTCTCATCACCCGTTTCGAGATTCGAGGCTAGCCAAGAAGGAATAACGATAGTGGACTGTTGGGATGGTGGCTCGTTCTTATCCGCAAAAGGTCTTACACGACCGGATTGATTGATCGGCCGAGAGGATAATAGAAAAGAGCTCGTCGATGCCAGTCGACGACCCCGCGTACCAGGTGGGGGGTGTCCTCCCGTGAGAACGGGCGAATACACGTTCACGCGCCTCGAGACTACGCGTGGAGAGGAAGCTGACAAGTGCACCGTGTCGCTCCGTTTCTCGCTTTTCTGCGGGCTTCGCCTATTCGAAAACCCAACAACACACGCGTCAATCCTGCAAATGTGATCCGTATACGTGATCTATATTTTATAACAGTGTTTCCAACCGTGCTTATGTTTTTCCTCGATTTCCATCCATCGGTGAAGGAAACCTGTTCGAAACGATTGTTCTTTCGTGGAAGTATAAACAAAAGGACGAGATTTCCTGGAGGAAGGAGGAGGAGGAGCAAAGAGGAAGGAAGAGAGAAAGGGGGAAAGTGGGAAGACGGAATGAAGTAGGGATACAACGGTGTACAGTGTGCTCTCTCGCGTTTAATTTTTCAACGAGCCAGTGAACGGCGCCACGATTGGTCAGGCCAGGTCGCGAGGAACGTACGGATTTTTCGTCGCGTCCGCAGATTCTCATGCAAGTACGTGGTATAAGCGAATTTGCCGCGGTCGATGCACTCGAAAGCTCGCTCGGGGGAGTCGAGTGACACGTACATGACACCGTGAGGACCCGTGGCACAGTCGATTCGAGTAATCGAGCGTCGAATCGAGCGTCGAACCACACAGCCTGTGGCCACCCCTGCTTCCTAACGAACCTCTATCAACCTAACCACGACTCTTTTTAACCCAGTACGATATTTTTCGTTTCATAAATTTTTTTCTCTATTACACGTATAAGATATTATTCTGTTTTAAAGTGTCGAGTAAGATATAAATTGTATATAAATTCAATTGATGATTTTTTATCGTCGATGATTAATTGTCAAATGCAATTCAACATTTTGTTGTCAATCGTATTTTTGATTCGAAAACTTTCGTCTCATCGAAATTTCCATTGATATTGAGAGTTATTGGCCGACTCCTGAGCGACTTTCCGACTAATTTATGATCGATATAAATTTTGCGGCGCATTACGCGTGCATGCCATTAGCGCACGTCAGCAATTAATATGTCTCTTAGCAGTGTGTGTGGCTTGGAGTACGCGTCCGTGGAATTTCTGCTTTTCACAAACTGCTTCAAAATTCCTTGCCCACCTCGCGAGAAATCCTCGTGTTTATAATATCTGTATAACAAATTTCTCTTTCTACGCGGGAAAAAAGAAATTGAAATTTCGATATTGCGATTGGAGGAGGGACGAGAAAATGTTTATTGACACGCTTCTTCTTCTTTTTTTTATCATTATTATTTTCCAAATCGAAATATTGGTTTGCAGAGAAGAAACGTGTAGGGACAATAAGAAGATGCGCATAATCGTTGCAGGACGTGGATTTGTTTTCGTCGCAGATTAATCCTGGGGCCGCTGTGCACACAGAGTTGTAATTGGAAAAGTGGGCCAGCGTGGAACGGTCGGCGGGGCTTAATCAGAATGAAATCTAAGAAGTCCCGAGCAACAATGGCTTTGTGATGCCCGAAGGAGGACCGTCGGCGAAATGAAAGCCCCTGAGAAACAATGGAAGCGTCCACGCAGGCATGACGGCCCCATTCAGATTCGCAGACGGCATGCTTAGTGGCGGCCAAAGGAGACGCTCAAGTAAGAATAAGCCGAGCATCGTTAGAGAAAGAGAGAGAGAGAGAGTGAAAGAGAGACTTCCGCTTTCCCTTGGATCGAATATCACGATATACCATGCGCCTCGCTGTCTGCCTGTATTATTTTTGTTGGATCATCCGCGTTTCCTGTGCATACGTTTCCCTTCTGTTTCTTTATCCTTTTATTTTTCGAATTATTTATGCGTCTCTCTCTCTCTCTTTTTCAACTTTATGCATAAGTTATAGAAAAATAGATCTGCAAAAACAGAATATCTAATAAAGTATTTGTGAATTTTTTTCTAGGGTTTTTTTTAAGGGTTATTTGCACAAATTCGTGTGAAAATTTTAATAGATAGATTTTTAATAAGTGAAATATTAAGAATAATATTATGTTATGGTGTATATTCTAAATATATGTGATAATTTAAACGAAAGGAAGTGACTCATTTTTATGAGAATTGAAGTCATTTGTCTAGTTTAGTGTTTTAAATGGGAGTTGTAACTCGAGAAAGCCTGGGAAACTACTACGATATTAGCAAAAAAGATAATGTAAAAAAATGGAGGACAGACTTTCTTTAAATAATACCGAATTTTCGAAGAATTTTTAAAATAACATTTGCGAGATACACACGATTGAATCATTTGAATTTAAACAAATAATTATAGAAAATCGCTTTGTTTACCAAAAAACATTATTATTACCTTCCTATGAAAAACCATTTAGATGACATCGTAAGATCAAGTATCTCGAAACAATCTCAATTAAAATTCCCATTGTTATCTAATGAGCCAACGTGACGCGATATCAATTCAGCGTTAAGAACACGCTCCTGGTATCGACATTTCCACCAAGTTCAGAAATATTATTCTTGCCCGTGACGAGTGTCCTACGCAGTAGCTTCTCCCCGCGGTCTGTTTCGAGAACAATATTGCTCCTATATTCCTTGACGTAACGGGAAGTTGGGGATTTGTTGGGGACAAATTCGATGCGACACGATGCATTTCGATTTTATGCTCGAGTCTCCATTCGAGACACGAGCAACACACGCGCAATAACACG
The DNA here is from genome assembly GCF_000469605.1 of Apis dorsata. NCBI lineage: Eukaryota > Metazoa > Arthropoda > Insecta > Hymenoptera > Apidae > Apis > Apis dorsata. Next base: position 270,648 of record NW_006263711.1, on the reverse strand, counting down.
TGTAATAAAAGACAAAAGTGTTGGGGGATTCCGCGAGATGATTCATCGATATCGTT
>NW_006263711.1:266320-270498 GCF_000469605.1 Apis dorsata | reverse complement strand
GGTCGCCCCCCCCCCTTTAATGCGATTCGTTTTCGCGCTCGGCAACTTGGCTCCAGAGGGAGGGGGGCATCGAACGAAAGCAGAAACGTTTAAAATACCTGCTGTGAACACTTACGGGGAAATTTCCATTTCAATTGCGACCGCATTAATATTCATAATCGTGTAAATAAATTACATCGGTTGTGTTGCCGATGTAAACGATTAAGTATTTATTAGGTGTGCTACATTTCACGGTGTATGCTCCCTGCCCGTTGATTATCTCGCTTTCAACCACCTCGAAAATTAAGTGTTATCAACCTGTGTTAATATCTTGCGTTAATCTGTCGTGAAGTTTGGAGGTTTTTTTTTAGGAAAGATTATGCCGTGTAATATAAGTTTTTAAAATATTATTATAATATTGTTTTACTCGTTTTTGGTTTGTTAAATAACGTTGAATATTTTCGTTGAATATCTCGTTTCTTCTTTTTTTATTTTTTTTTTTTTTTTAGGGACAGAATTTATAGTATACCTTTCTCATTAATTGGTCAAATTGATCCTCTCAATGATATATTCTCACAAATTTAATGGGATAAAATTATAAAATTGATTGATTACAAAACAATAATGGAAGACTTCGATCAAGGTTTGATCATTTTTTAAAGTAATTTAAAATAAGTTTAAAGTAATTTCAATCAGATATATTTTATTCATCAGGTATTTTAATTTTGATCATATTTTGAGAAATTTAATTCTGCAAATTTTGATAATAAAGACAGGACAAAATGTGAGTATTGTTCGAACAATAGTAGTAGAATAATGCATTAAGAAACGGCCTCTTAACGAGCGTAAACTATCGCGGAGAGTGTGTTAATCCGGAAATTATTACGCGTAATTTTATATACTCGTTACACACGTGATATTGTACCAGTTTATTACCACTTTGAAACGCAGAAAAATGATATTAGGAAGAAAGAATCTACTTTAAGAATAAATAATATTGTTTTATTTAATAATATAACGAATGTATGTTTTTATTTTAAAATTCGAAATTTTATTATATACATCGAGTATATAAAATGAAAGATTCGTATGTAAATCGTAAGGTTTTTGGAATATTTTATAGAGAAGTACTAAAGGATACACGTTACATAAAATGTTTGACTCATCTATATTGCGTATTCTTTTAATATATCTACGAATATAAATAACGACATAAGAGATAAAATTTTTCAAATGCAATATACAAATATTTGAACGTAGAAATATATAAAATATAAAAATCTATGTGTAGAATCTTTCTATTTTCTTAGGCAATAAATATTCCTTTTCGTTTAAAATAAAAAAAAAAGAAAAAGATACATCGGACAAGCTAGTAAAATTATCCTAGTTTCTTTTGAGAGGTCGCCCTGTTTACGCGCGCTTTTCAAATCGTGTTCAACGCATATCACGTGGCGTTCGATCTCAATCTCTTTTTCTTCCCTCGTAATCAATAGATTCTTCTTTTTTCTTTTCTTTTCAATTTTCTTTTTAACGATGTTTCCTTCCTTTTATCTTTCCTTTTTCCCCCCGTTTAGTTTACACGGGGAAAAGAGAATTGTATTCGTTAATTAGCCTTCTTATTCTCATGTGAACGAGAAAAACAGGGGATGAATAGAAATATCGGGGCGTTTCTTTTTTTCCTCTCTCTCTCCTCTCTTTTTTCTTCTTTTCTCTTCTTTCCTCCCGGTTTCCTGAAAAGTTCCGTTCGGTCTGTTTCGCGTTAGAGTCAACAGGTTCGAAGTTGTTTTTTAAGTGTGGCGGAGAAAATGTTTTCGGGAGAATAATGCAGAATAATACGAACATACTGTAACAGGAAGCAAGATCCCAGTCTTGTTTTCGTATCTTTCACATATACGCTCCAAGGGTTGACCTATTTCAATTTATGCGAGAACTTGGTGTTTTCGGCAAAAGTGAACTTAGTTGCGAAAGATTGACTATGGTTAAAGAGGAAGTTCTCGAAATCTCGTTTGTTTACCTGCTTTCTGGATCCTATATAATTTATGACTTTCGATCATTTGAATCGTACAATTGAATATTACTAATTTTATTAATTGAATTAATAATTTCTAAAACACATAGTGATGACGAACAAAGTTTTACAAGTAAATCTTTCAAATCAATAAAAATTTATTTACTTGTTTAAAAAAAAGAAGCTTGCAAATATTTAACAAGAATTAATAAGATTATATAAAATATAAATATTTATGCAATTAAAATTTCGTAATCTACGATGTTCATTTATTAACATTATCAGTAAATTATTATGCGAGAGAATTAATTATTATATTGTTGTTATACAATAAATGAAGTAAAATCATTTAAATAATCGATACTTAATATCATCGCCATTTAACTTGAATTTTTTCCTCAATCTTTTAGTTTAAGGACGACAGTGACGTGCAGATAACAGAAAAGTTTATGATTTTGCTCTTGTTAGGAATACGATAGGGGAATTATGTATTTTGAGGGAAGCTTCGCTCACATATATACATGTACATATTTCCAGCCACCCAACTTCCTCGTTAATATTCTGACGCTCCCCTAGACCTTTAACCCCCATGTATCCACTTCTTCGACGACTTCGATAGAATCTGTAATATATTCGAAGACTACCGCTTATACGGTGACCTTTAGAAAATCACCCGAACATATGTCGAACTGGAGGCAGCCAGAGAAATAATAAATTCGATTCTTATACGCGGCGATATTACACAACAATGTATCATGCGGATTATATCAGTAGGCGGAAATCGATCGCCAATTGAGAAATTTCGAAGAGTATTGCAGTGGGTGACAATTAAAAATAGGTCACCCGGTACAGTCGAAGAAAAATTCGAATCGTGAAAGATAACGAAATTCGCGGTGTGTTACTTTCGATTCCTGATACCAGCTGACTCCCACAGCAATAAATATTGATCTTATTACGATGATATTGCAATAAAAAATTATGATTAACCAACAATGAGTTAAAAATATTCCACAACTATTAGAATAATTGTAAGTAAGTAAGTACTTTCGAGACTCTGATAATAAATTCTAGAAACACGTGGAACACGTTGTTTGAACCGATGTTACATATTATTTTACGTGTTTCAGGTTTCTAATCGACGGAGGGAGGGATCCAGAGGGACGACTAGCAGTAGCGGAAAGAGAAAATAGCGGATAGTGGCATGATAGGGACAAGGCACCACCCTCTGCGAGGGCGCATCCTGCTGGCCCTCTTTTTTCTACTCGGCACGCTTGCCTTGCTCTCGAAAGCGGCTGCATTCCCAGACTGGACCGATTGTCCAGCTGTGTGCCGTTGCAAGTGGACGTCCGGGAAGAAATCCGCCTTATGCCCTGACGCCGGCCTAACCTCGCTCCCGGCCTCGCTGGACCCTGACATGCAGGTGCTTGACCTGTCCGGGAACAAGATTCCCGGGTTACAGTCGGAAATCTTCAAGCGTTCCGGCCTGCTGAATCTGCAGAGGGTCTTCTTGAGGAACGCCGGCATTTACAAGATCCACCCTGACTCGTTCAGGGACATGAGGATATTGGTGGAGATCGACCTGTCCGACAATCACGTGGAGATGCTCGAGCCAGACACATTTCTGGGCAACGAAAGACTGAGGATCTTAATTTTGAGCGGGAACCCATTGACGCGGCTGAGAAGCCACCAGTTCCCCCTACTCCAACACTTAAGAAACTTGGAGTTGCAGAGGTGTTCCCTGTCCGAGATCCACGGGGAAGCGTTCGTCTATCTGACCGGTTTGGAGTCGTTGAGGTTAGACCAGAACGTTCTCGAGTATCTGGATGTGTCGGTGATATCGAATCTGCCACGATTGAAAACTCTGACGTTGGACGGGAACCGGTGGAGCTGCGACTGCAGGCTCAGAGACTTTCGAACTTGGCTGATCCCCAACGGACCCAGCAAGTTGTATTCCGTGCCTCAAGCGTGTTCGTCGCCGATGAGACTGGAAGGTCGTAAGTGGGAGGACGTGAAACCTGTCGAGTTCGCCTGCGAGCCAGAGGTGTTCGTTCTGGCGAGCAGCATTCAGGAGGAGACGAACGGGAACCTGAGCCTGGCCTGTTTGGCCACCGGCGATCCAGAGCCCGAGGTTTGGTGGCAATTGAACGGAGGCCCGGTGAACGCCTCCAAGTTGACCGAGCAAATTTACTCG
>NW_006263711.1:261041-265890 GCF_000469605.1 Apis dorsata | reverse complement strand
GCGGTTCTTCTAGCCCTGTGCGTGTGCGGCGGTACCCGACGGCAGAGTGCTCGCGAAAAGGTGAAGCTCCAGAGCAGCACCAGTTTCGGTGACCAGGAGAAGAAGCTTCTCGACCTGTCCGTCACCACCACCACCACCCCTGGGAACAGCAACGATCGGGCTAGTGGGCACGGGAGTATAGTGGAAGCGTGCAGCACGGGTGATCTCGAACTGGCCGAAAGGGGATCCATTTGCGACCCTATGAGCGCCGCCACCGTCACAGTGGAGAGGCTGCATCCAGAGATGAGCGGCGGCCCGGTGAACGCCATGAGAACCGTGCCGTGCGTGTTCCCGCCCCCGCCGCCAGAGTTCACCAGCGGCGTTCTACCGCCCGGTATATTCGGGAACATATTCATCTCCGTGGCGGTGCCGCAAGATGCCTCTGATCGTTGCTATCCTGACCTTTTGGACATTCCAGTTCACGCCACTGGCGGCGTGGTGAACAAAACGGCCCTCCCCCCGGCGACCAGCGTTTCCAGTTTCGCCACTCTGCCGCGACGAGCGCTGCGCTCCAGCGACCTCTGCTCGCCTTACGACAATATGGGGCCCCGCGTCACGGCCAACGGCAGCTCCGCGTTCTCGCTCACGGACGTGGACCTGAGATTATCACCGCCCCCGCCACCGCGAATCATTCAACCGCCTCACGAGTTCGTGTCTCTGTAAGGGATTTCTGGAATGGAAATAGTCGGTATACTTGTTCAAAAGCTCGTCCGTCGCTTCTTCCCCTCCCCACCTCCTTAAACGTACACAACAACCGTCAGTCGCGTGTGTCCTCTTCTCTCCCTCCCCTTCTCTTCCCTCGATCTTGTTCGTTGTGTTCGTCGTTGATAGTACTTCGCACTGTATTCGCATTTTATACAGTGAGCCGTGTGCCTACCAGGTGAAAAGAAACACTGGCGAGTGATGTTGTTTCAGGATATACAGGAATTGTATAATCCGGAAAGGTAAAAAAAGTGTTTGCAATTTTTTACTGGTTGGCTTGTTCATAGAACTCGTAGTTTGATTTTTATCGCCTGTGATATTCATCATTCAGTGTTACTTTATATTCCTTTTTCTTCTTCTATTCATTTTTTTTTTCGAGGTAATTTCTCGATTCAAGAAGAATGTTTATGATAGAGTAAACATGGAAGACCAATAATCCCGTTGCCAAATGTAAGTTAAGGTAAAAAATAGGAGGAACACTTTTGTATATCTTGTACTTATATACCGTGAGAGTGCTGTAATATACTATATGTACTTAACAATTGTTAATCGTCACTTGGTAAGCGAATGGCTCACGTTTTTAAATCATCCGAAATCAAATCCTCGAGCGTACATTGATTAAGGTTGTATACATACAGGGACCTAGAAAGTTTGTATCTCATTGATATATTTAAAAAGACGTCCGGAGGTTATCGAAAATAGTTATGTCTGTCCAACAACTTATTCGATTACATAAGACGTCGAGTCTCGAAACTGCACGTTTCTTTTCTTTCTTTCTTTTAAGAGATGTTGCCGACACTAGCGCCAAAGATCGACGTCCGCTATTTGGAATTATCGACGAAACGAATATTTTTCACGAATCGAAACAATTTTGTAGATAGCTCAGAACAGATTAATTCGTTTGCTCAAGTATCAGAAACGAAAAGTGTCAGAAAGTTGAAGCAATTTCTGACGTTAGAATTCATAAGATTTGTGACTTTTTATAACAAACGTAACATATGTACAGTCGATCCAATATTTTTTGATGTTGATGTCGTTTTAGAAGCTCGCTGTGCAATAATTTTAAGAATGTCATTCAGCAGTATATTCATATATTAATGGTTTCGGTTGAATGAGCAGCAATTATAGCCTAGTTCCAATAGAGTATTGCGGTTATTTACTTTTCATTTAGTTCTTTAATTAATCTTCGTTAATTGATTTCCTATTCTGAAAATGTTTAATTTATACGTAAATTAGTTTTCTTTGCGTATGGCGTTAATATATGTTATATCTAACTAACGTCTTCCCTTATTATTCCAATATTTTAAATATTTTTTGCCTTTATTTTAAGTATAAAAGTAAGATTTTCTCGTTATAATTTTAAAGCTATGAAATATTTGCTATAAAAAAATACTTCATTGAAGAGATGATAAAATTCTCTTAATATGTTCCCTACTTTTTCAACCTTCTTCTAATTTTACTTTTTATCTTTCTGTTTTTCTTAATTTTAATTTCTATTATTTGCTCATGAAACCCAATCTTCTTCCAATTTCTAAATGTACAAACCTTCGCATAATATATTCACCATTTAATTATTCTTTAGATTTTTCAACACTCTTAATTTACAATTTCCAAAATTTTATCTCAAAATCCAAACCCAATTCCTCGTCGAATTTTCACATCCACTGAATCATTGTTTTAAATAGAGATTCTATCTACCAATCTAATCTTTACAATGGAATCAAGTTTTCTTATCTAATTTTTAAATTTTATTCAAACTTCTTTTTAAATATTTTTTAATTCCAATCTTCAAAACTGTCTAACAAAAGTCATCTTCTCAATTTTCAAATTTCATAAAATCATCGTCAACGTTCCTCGTAATGATGATGCAAACAAGTGGACACGTGCAGTTTCTAAGACGAGCCCCCTCGTGTCTGTATGTTCGCTTGTCTAACTGGCTTGCATGCTTGGTCGGCGTACAATGGCTGCTCGTACAATGACGAGTGCGTGTGTGATCGTTTTAGAACATAAGTCTCTCCTAGTTGCCAATATCCACGAATTCTGGTGGTTTGTAAATAATGATTAATAAAAATCACAAAACGAAATGATAAAAATGGACGGAAAAGAAAGGGACAAAAATAGAAGAAGATAAGGAAGAACGAGGAGGGATATCCTCATGGCGGATGCAGAAGTAATGTTATCTCCCCTAATCATTCTCGAGGTGTATCACTAGTTTGTTACGTACTCTACGTGTGCATGGTTGGTGGTACCGATATGGCGAGATCGTGAGAAATCGGTCACCGTTAAATCTCACGTCTTTCGAGCAATTTCGAAATATACAAGGGAAGATTAAAAGTTGGAATCTTTAGAGCTGTGCGATATCGAATTTTGTTTCTTTTTTTTTAGAAAAGAAATTTTATTGTTATATATATATATAATTTTCATTTATAAAATTTGATATGATACATAATTTGGAAGATATATTATTTCTTTCATTTAAAGACATCATATACAATAATTGGATCGTAAGTTTAATAATTTATATTAGAATATGTTTAATCGTTAAAAAGTATAAAATATGTAACACGATAAGATATTACTTTTTTAATTGCAATTCAAACTAATTTAAGTTTCAAATAAACAATTTCATTGGCAAATATATATTTATCCTATTAAAAATATTTTAAAATCAAGAAATTTAATTCGAATCCTTGAATTATCGAATTTTATTAGGTATTAATTAAATTATCAAATGAATTTTCAAATGTTAAATTTATCATACTTTTTTAGATATCCGTGCAGCCCTGGATATATGATCACATCATTAAGTATCATCATCATGTAATGTTTTTATTTGCGATTTCATCATTTCGATTCCGCCAACTGTACATATTTGTTATCGCAGTACACGTATTTAATAGCGTGGCCGACGCGTGCCGCGTCGCCGCCCATTATGAACACTTTGTCAATTAAATAAAACGATTGAATTTTACACATCATCGAATTATTGTTCTGACTTTTATTCCAGCGAACGATCGAAAATCCGATCGATTCGGAAAGATCTTATAGGGGATGCTGGGGAGGAGGTGGGGGGATGAAGAAGATTATAAACAAAGGCGCAGGGCGAGGATCAATGTTCAAATGGTGTGTAAATTCGCGAGGAGAAATAAAATTTGAAAACTTAGTCTGGTAATTGACGATGACTGATTTTTGAGAAGTTGTGAATTCCTTTTTGAATGTTAAGAGATTTTGAATTTTCTTTTTTTTGCGTCATTAAACTTTGGAAATGTTTCAAAATAAAGTAATTTTTATTTTGTTACTTTGTTAAATATAAAAATTTATGGGATTGAGAAAAAATATTTTTTCAAGGTAAAAATTTTATCACGTTATTATGGAGATATAATTTCGTATTCAAATGACAATAGAGCAAATGATCAAAATAGGAATATTTGAAATATTTCAAATTGTCGGAATTAAAAGTAAGTATTTTTTTTTTATATTTAAAATTTTACATTTTATACATTGGAATTAAAATATTTATTAAAAATGCTAAATTTAAGATATTAATGTATTTCTTTTAAAGATGTATAATTAACTTGTTTACTAAATTGTGTGATTTATTTTAAAGAACATTTATTCAAAATTCTATTAATTTATGTAAATAGAATATTCATTTAAATTTTAATTATCTCTTAGAAATTCGTACAAATTATCAAACAATATTTATTCAGAATTCTAAATTCATTTTCAAGAATAATGTTCTTTTTTTACTCCTTTAAAGTACATCTAGAAACTCCTTGAATAATGAAAATATCTATTAACGCAAAGTCCATTCGTATCATAAGAATATTCAGGAGATTAAATGCAAATTGGCAAATCGACAAGGCTGATTATAATCATTCACTTGTATCCATATAAATTAGAACTTTGAACTTTGAATGTAAATAACATGTACATTGTTTATTAAATCGATCCATTCTGTTAATTATACGTAATATCTTGAATTGTATCAGTGAATACAATTCGATTCGAATAGAGATGGAGATAAACATTTACAAATACTTGCTCAAGGAATAATATCGCAGAGGATGAATCCTATTTATTCTAATTCTTGAATATACAAAGGATG
>NW_006263711.1:257895-260419 GCF_000469605.1 Apis dorsata | reverse complement strand
ATTTTCTTTTGTATCTCGAAACGTTTATATGTTTCACGTGAGAAGTGAAAGAAGTCAATGATCAATCAGACGAATAGAAAGATATTATAGACAGTGAATTTTTGAATTTGAATTAACAATCGCATGATTGTGCTGAAGGCAATCTTGAATATACAAAGGATGTATTCCAAAAATTCAGAGACTTTTGTCAATTTCGAAAAATTTCGCAATTACTTTCTTTTGTATCTCGAAACGTTTATATATTTCACGTGAGAAGTGAAAGAAGTCAATGATCGATCAAACGAATAGAAACGATATTATAGATAGTGGATTTTTGAATTTGAATTAACAACCATACGATTGTGCTGAAGGCAATTTTTAAATAAATTTATAAAAATTATCTTTGTAAATTGAAAAAAACACGAAAAATTTGTTTTAACACCTTAACTGTTGACTATGACTCGTCAATGGACGTAAATTTTATGAAACACAATTTTATGATTATATATAAAATTTTTTTTAAAATATTGGACAATTTTGGAACCATTATGAATACATAAAAAGTTAAAGGAATTTTCATGAATTTCGTTGTATTATATGAATTCTTATCTTGAAAATAAATAATTTGTGACAAAAGTCACTCGTTGAACACACATCTCGTACTGTTCAAATTTTTTAATATTTCTGTTATATGCATCGATTGTATTTAAACAGCGTTAAAAAAAAAAGAAAAGGACAAAGAAAAAGAATAAAAGTACACTGATTTGATTTCATAAGGTAGTATTCGCAAGTTGATCACAAGAATTAAACGAACTTCATTACAATCAGAGGGGAGAAGCTTGAAACTTGGCCAACTTGGCTATCTTTCTATAATTTAATCGGTCGATTAACGCCGATACGAAATATCCTCTTTTTCCTTAATTTTATTTGATAATACGGAATACACGATTCGTTTATTGCGATGATCAAAAGAGGAATGTTCGTGTATTCCATTTTCAAACGAATAATTCAATAAACTACGAAAGGGAGGATATGAGTTTGTGACTGTTTGAAGAAAGAGAAAAATTTCTTCTTTTGAGGAGAAAAATTCTTCTGTTGTAAAAAGAAAGGGAAGAAGAGAAGGGAAATTCTCGTATTTTACGATTAATCTTGGAACGTGAATCTTGACCATCAGTAGAAGAATGAATTCCTCTAACTTGCATTTATTATAATCATTTCTGGGAAAAATTGTGTTTCAAAAATATTTTATAATACTTAAATTTTTCTTTATATATATAAAGGGAATGATTTTAATTTTAAATCTTTCGAAAGAAAAAGATTTCTAAGATTTTAATTCACACAAATTAAGGAACAGTCAAAGGATCTTAATTTCAAAATTTTTGAAAAAATATTAGATCAAGTAACGATATAATGAAAATAATTTATTCTTATAGAACAAATATTTTATATGACTTATTTCGTGTTAACTTTAAATTTATTTCATTGAGAAACACTTGTTGTTGGTTATTTTTTTTCTTTTAATATAATATTTCTTAATCAAAAGAATTCTATCATAATCGATATTCAGAAAATAAATAAAACGATATATAAATATCATAGCAACTTCAAATTATCAACCAATTTTTTTACTTTTCCAACAAAGGAAATCAGCTTCAATAAAATTCAAGAAAAAATTAAATAAGCTTAACAAGAAAAGGAAACTTTACAATTTATCACAATCTCTTACAACCACTAATGTCATCAATAACAATATATTTTTTATTTCAAAGGAAATACGAAGAGAAAGAGAAAAGAAAAGTCGAAATCAACGCGGGGAGAAGAAGGAAAAGAAAAATTCGCAGGAACAGGATGGATTTTATCCAAAGGGGAAAAAGTTCGTGTTCGAAAAGAAACATAGCCATTTCACCAGCTTTATTACTCATGTCAGTGAAAATTCTACGGACCGTGTACACTGTGGAAACTTCGATAAATTTTCTACAAACGATGCTTGCTGAATTTCACGAAAAAAAATCGATCCATCCTTTTATTATACACTCGTTTAAACAAAGTTTCCTCCTCCATTGTAGTAGTGAATAATTGGTTATCGGATAAAGAGATAGATTAGGCCAAGTCGCATGAATTTCCATTGAAGCGAAACCTGAAGATCCTCGGTGATGATCATTTGCAGAGAATTCGATCAGCATCGTTCCCCCGGCCGAGTCTAGGCGTGTAACCGTTCACCTGACTGTTTCGAGAATCTGAAATTAACGAGGATACAGAAGATACCATTATACGTGATTCCCATCGTGGAGGAACAGGGGAAATTCGATCAGAATTATTTAGTTGAAATTGTTCGAATTGAAACTAAGTGAAATTAGATGGAGCACGATCTCTCAAAATTGTTGTCAGTGATCTTGCGAGGTTTGATTTAAAATATTTTCCATTTATAACGTAATATGTAATATGTTATTGATATTATTATTTTTTTTCAATAGGTAAGTATGCATCAATATTTAAAATGGATCTGAATGATATCTTTATTATTAATGTCTAATCTAATGTCACG
>NW_006263711.1:253435-257485 GCF_000469605.1 Apis dorsata | reverse complement strand
TTGTGTGTAGTAAATTGAATTTTAATATTTTACTAATGTTAAGCGTATGAGCCCATACTACATATTTTCACACTGTATATATAGAAAAATATAAATAATAATAAATGTAATATAATATAATAATAAATATAAAACATATTTTCTTTCTGTATATATAGAAAAATAGTGTATGGAAAATTAGAATATTGTTAATTAGTAGTAATTGAATTGTGAATGATCAAACTAGAATATAGAGTATATTTGAGATGAATATAAAAGAAGAGTAATTGAAGTTTTATATGGATAAAAGGATTCTAGATGTTTACAAGATTTTCTAAATTCTTTTTCAATGAAAAAAAGGATACTTGGAAGTGCATTACTGGAATGGATATAAAAAGTAATTTGTAATTTGAATGGAACTGGAAGGAAGAATTAATTTATCTTGCAGAGTTTGTCTTCAAACTTCACTTTAATTATCATACTAAAAAAAATAATAAGATGAACACTTTAGAATTTTTATAGAATAATTCAAAAGGTAAAATCTTTTTTATATATAATTTGTATAATTGAAAGTATTTTCAAAAAGTTTTTCAAATTCACAGATTTATCTTTTGATAAATCACTTTTTATCACTTTATTTATTAGCAAGCCAAATAGCATCCGTAACTAAAATTCGTAGTGGAAATCTGAAACGTTAATTGGCGTGCTGTGCAAAATAAAATATCGAATGAAAATAAAATAAAATTAAATGGGTTTATAAAAACATTTTTTCGGATATCTCGAAAAAATTCTACTACAATTCTATTGTGACATCTATTTAATCTATTCCATTCAATTTTAAAATGCAATTTTCGATACACAAACAAAACTTTATCAAATTTTTCATTGATCAAATCATTATTTTAATCAAAGAAAAATAGAAACGAAACATCTTTATCCATTCTAAAAAATCGATGTATTAAAACTATCACGATCAAAGCTTGTATAACGAAACTGAACGATACAAAGATAATAAACGTAGCGAAAAGCAACAATCAAAATGAAATTTTTGCCTCATCAAAATTTTATATATCCAACTTAAAATGTATAATTGAAACAATTTTGAAGAAATGACCGATATTTCCTCCCTCTGTTCTTTAAAGCTAGAACAAAAATTAAAATTACCCATCCCAACGATCAAAAACCTGTCATAATTGTGAGACGGGCAACCATTTCATTATTGAATTTTAACCGGTATATAATAACACATTAATACCATGTTTTATTCACGAATCCGCTTTTGCGCTTTTATCATTCCGATGATGACAGAGTTGAAATAATATCTCTACGAGGGGAAAAATTAAATTGGCATTTAGGCCACGTGTCAACGCGAATATTCGCGATCCAATATTTCGCGCTTTTGTTCCTCGATCACGTAACCATGGCGTTCAACTTTCACTGCGTGTATATCTAAATGGCGAAACGTTGGAATAATAAAAATGCACGATTCTTTTATTTGAAATTTGAAACACGATCGAAAAACTATCATTCAACTATCGAGTAACGAATTAGTTGAAAAAGTAACGTGAAATAAAAGGAAAATAAGAACGAAAAATATTTTCTGAAATTAAAAGTGTCAGTGTTCGATATTTTAATAAATATAATATGCAAAGTTCAGGATTCCAATGAATCTCCAAAAGAAAAATCTACTAAACTTGTTCGATACTTGAATTTCATATTTGAGTACTATCGAGTAACGAGTTAAATCAATGAAAAAATCACGTGAAATAAAAGGAAAATAAGAACGAAAAATATTTTCAGAAATTAAAAGTGTCGACATTTAATAAAATATGCAAAGTACATTCGAATGAATCTTCAGAAGAAAAATATCTAAACAAACTTGTTCGATACTTTGATTTCATACGTGAATACTATCGAATTAAATCAATGAAAAAATCATGAAATAAAAGGAAAATAAGAACGAAAAATATTTTCAGAAACTAAAAGTATCAACATTTTAATAAACGAAATATGCAAAGTACAAGATTCCAATGAATCTCCAAAAGAAAAATCTACTAAATTTGTTCGATACTTGAATTTCATATTTGAATACTATCGAATAACGAGTTAAATCAATGAAAAAATCACATGAAATAAAAGGAAAATAAGAACAAAAAATATTTTCAGAAATTAAAAGTGTCGACATTTAATAAAATATGCAAAGTACATTCGAATGAATCTTCAAAAGAAAAATATCTAAACAAATTTGTTTGATATTTCATACCTGAATTCAATAGGAACGCGGCCGGATATATGGATCTTCCTTCGTCGATCTTCCAAGATCCATCTTTGGACGGACGAGGACGATCTAAGATTAGCCAGGGCGCTTCCTTAGGAATTCTGTCTGCATGTTTGGTGTACATCGATCTCCCGAGAGATTTTGGAGCTGGGGAATCTGGAGATAATTATGGTAATTTATGCCAAGTGCGTATCTATTAAAATCCAATTTCGAGAATTGAAATTTGGAATAAACACGATTTCAATGATTGTTGGAAATGAAATTGATCGTAAAATCGAGAAACTATCGCGTTGTATCACACGTATAGAAATTTGATATCGAAGTTTCGATGAAGTTCCCTTTCTCAGTTTCCCTTCGATCTTTGATTTCGAATCCTTGACGAATTATTGATACAATAGGGGAACAGGATAATAGGACAAGTTATCAACGGAATGATACTTTGAAATTCATCCTAGTTCCATTTTGGTTGGATCTTTCATTTTCAACGAGATGTTATTTGCTTTGTAAATTTGTGAATCAATTTCGATCAATGATCTGTCATCTTTCTAGGATCTAGGCTATGACTTTATTCTTCCTATTTTCACAATACAATTTAAATCGAAAATATATAATTCTATTTTCAAAAAGTGATGTTATTGTATTGTTTTTTCTAGTGCCAATTTTTCTTTTAATAATAAATACACGTGTGATCGAATTATTTATGTAAATTCTTCGATCCTTTCCATAATTGACATTAATTTTCTAGCTTCGTGGCTCAAAGGCGAAATAATTATTCGAACGAGGAATGATTCTTCTTCGGATTACTTTTCACTTTACTTTTTATTCGATCGAATATCTTTTCAAATAATTCTGTCAATATCGTCAACCACGTCAGAAATATAAATTTTCGTATGTACTGTCTTCAGAAGAAATTTTATTTGAAAATGTAATTCATTATTTCGAATGATTCGTTCAATTCAATTAAAATATATTCTACGTTACAATTATAATAAAAATCTCATCACAGAAATTCGCCATCTTTAAAATAATATCGAATGATAATTTATCATCCTAATTCCATGTTATCGTATGACCAATCATCCACCATTTCTCCTCCACCATCCAACTCTCCTGCGTAACAAAAATTATACCTATTTACTTATAATTACAGAAATTATCATCCTCCTACCCTCTAACAATATATTCCGTCCAATCTTCAATTTTCAATCTTCTCAACGACGTCAAAAAAACGATTCCTCAAAAGCACGTAACACCACGACAAGATTGACGTGATTGCAACGATATAAACGGATTATCTAACACGGGATGTCAAAAATGGAGAAAATGGAAGGAAATGCTCTGGTTGCCATTTAAGTGGGACACTCTGTACGCAAAATGGCGCGTGGTATTGGCCATCTGTCACTAAACAAGACAAAGTACACGTAAAATGGGATTGCGGTGTAGGGTATGGGAGCTCACGTTTTCGATGTTATTGGCGATACTTCACCTTCGTAATCTTTGTCCGGGGCCGGGTCCAACTCGGCGCTGTAAAATTGAAAATCTGTGTCCGGCTCCATGCCACGTCGGTTGAAATTCAGATTCGAAATGGGCGCATTCGATCGACCGACCCTTGGGTAGGACAACAAACCGGACGCCCGCCTGATATTGGGCTTCAACTTCTCTCCCCCTGCAACGTTTGAATAAATTTTTTTGTCTATGTCGGATCTTTTCATCGATGAGAGAATACTTTAATGACGATACAACGATGAAACGTGGAATTATCGAAAGTGAAGGATTTTATCAATGATGATGCG
>NW_006263711.1:253055-253376 GCF_000469605.1 Apis dorsata | reverse complement strand
CTATCATTCGCAGGAATTTCATTGAAATCAAGCTAAATTGATTCATGGGATATTTAAAGATGCACGTGACAAAATAGATCTCAAATACGAATACTTATATTAAGGTGCGTTCATAAAGACATCAAATTGTATAAACATTCGTGGTTTAATGATAATAAATTAATAAATTAATAAATACAGATCGAAGAATTATTATTATTGTTATTATATGGAATTATGGAAAGTGAACGATTTTATCAATGATTTTATCAATGATGCATCAAATTTTGATATAGGTATGTATTCATAAGTGTTATAATGTATATACGTAATTTTTGAATT
>NW_006263711.1:250752-252955 GCF_000469605.1 Apis dorsata | reverse complement strand
CTATCATTCGCAGGAATTTCATTGAAATCAAGCTAAATTGATTCATGGGATATTTAAAGATGCGCGTGACAAAATAGATCTCAAATACGAATATATTAAGGTGCATTCATAAAGATATCAAATTGTATAAACATTCGTGGTTTAATGATAATAAATTAATAAATTAATAAATACAGATCGAAGAATTATTATTATTGTTAATATTCGAAATATATATCTTTCTTTGAATCTTGGATAAAGAAGGGTGATGAAGTGTTTACATTCGTTCATAAACGAATATTGTAAATAATTTTGATTTTGGGAATTATTAAAATTACATTGAGGAAAAGTCATTTTTTTGTTGAAAATATAATACAATTCGTATGTTGCAGCAAATAAAAGTATATAATTTTGATGAATATAATTAAATTCACATGTTCAAAGAAGATCATTTTTTTTTTTTCTTCTGTTTATAACTTAATGAATGCAGATCCAATTAACCACAGTATATTCGAATATTTCTACTTCATTCCACGGTAACTTTTTCTCCACGAACGTGTTTTCCTTTTCTAACAAAAACGTCAGAGAATTTCGTTTTTTCCTTTTTTTGAGAAACATGATCTTTTTTTTTCTTTTCCCTCCCTTCCCTCCCCCTTTTTTCCTGTTTTGGTTTAATTAGAAATGAAAAAGGCAGAAAAGTAAAGGTCGTAAAGGGAGTAGATGTTGTAAAATGTTCAAAGTTGCCGAATTTTTGGAATTAAAACATTTTGACCAGTCGATTTAAAATTTTAATATAAAATAATAAAATGAAATATTTTACATGTATCCATGATCACACTATCGATGAAACGAAATTAGAGGTTATGAATTACCCGATATTATCCAGTTTTATATTAAAAATAGTAGATATTATTAAAGTAAAATTAACGTTATTACGAAAAGTATAAAAAATTTATTTTCATATTAAATTTAATCAAGAAGATAATAAATTAGTATTATAAAAAAAAAGAAAAAAATTTTCATTAGATAATCTTTGAAAATAAATAATAGTAAAGTTAGT
The DNA here is from genome assembly GCF_000469605.1 of Apis dorsata. Taxonomy (NCBI): domain Eukaryota; kingdom Metazoa; phylum Arthropoda; class Insecta; order Hymenoptera; family Apidae; genus Apis; species Apis dorsata. Next base: position 251,916 of record NW_006263711.1, on the reverse strand, counting down.
AAAGTTGAGGAAATCGAATTTTCGAAATTTGTATCAAGAAGACAGCCTATTTCCTAAAATTGTCTATTAGTAAATTTAAAAAATAACGTCGAGAAACAAATATTCAATTAATAAAATTGTTTTCTACGTATTGTTAAATTTAATAAATTTAATCAATAATAAATTTTATCAATAAACTACTCGATTCAAATAATATATTAATTAAATTACAGAATATTAATTAAAAAGAAGAGAAATTATATGAAATAATATTTCCAAACACAAGAAATATAAAAGAAAATTCAAAAAAAGTAGTATTCGTGCAAACATCTTGCCTCTTGTAGATTCCAACTTCCGATCTTGCTCACATTGGGATACTAAAAAGACGGAATGAATTCTTAAAAAAATTATTATTTCTCGCTTTTTTTTAAGCTACTTTCGATAATTAGAATAAAAAAGAAAGTAGCAAAGAATTAGCATCCAATAATTAAATAAAAAGGAAACACGAAAATTAGTTCATAGAAAACCAATTAATAATATATCGATTCAAATTTAATTTTCGTTAACCGAATAAAAAGTTTAAAAAGATTAGATACAAAGAAAGAAAAGAATACAAAGAATGAAAAAAATTAACAAAATAAAAATTATTGCAATAAAGAATCTCAATAAAGAAAAGATATTAAGAGCTTAAGAAGAGGAATATTATCTTAATTATTAAAATAGGAATAAACGAAAAGTTACTGCAAAAGTTACTGAAAGCTAAAAAACAAAGAAGAAAAGAAGCAATAAGATATAATACCGTTTCTATAATAAACTAAGAATCATTTAAGAAGAATTTCCCAAAGAAAATGAAACATCAAGAAGAAGAAGAAGAAGAGTAATTTCACCATGGAGACTAAAACAAAGAATAATAAATACATCAAACCAGTATGCAAACGTTATAATACTAAAAAAAAAAAAAAGAAAAGAAACAAGAAAGAAAAAGAATCACAGATTACCTGCCTCTCCTTAACAAATTAAACATCATCCCTCTTCTAACAATTCCCCTTCAGTTCAAAGCAAGAAAAAAAAAAAAAAATTAAACACGTTACGAAGAGAAATAGAATTTCATCTCTCAAAACCAAAATAAAAAAAAAGAAGAAGAAGAAACACACGATAAAAAATAATAAAAAAAAAAACAACATG
>NW_006263711.1:247303-250501 GCF_000469605.1 Apis dorsata | reverse complement strand
AAAAAAAAAAAAAAAAAAGAAAGAAATAGTTTCCGTTCTCCAACGGGCTGGAAAACGGGCTGGACGTTGCACTTACGATTGAGAGAGGCGGAAAATATTAGGACGACGAGGAATACGAATAGATGGTTTCTCATCGTTGTTCTGGATGGAGATCGAGATCCGATGAGGTGATGTTGAGCCGAGCACGGGATCCGGTCCAACACTGAATAACCCCAGGTACCCGACGTCTGATTTTATACCTTGCGCCTCGGCCAGTTACGGGGGCTGTGCAATCCAACCCCCCGGTCGGCTTCTCAACCCTCTCTTTTCGCATTCTCCGTACGCCCAGCACGCCCCGATCGGTGATGGTGATTCGATCCCCCGTTTTCTTCATCCTGCTGCTATTTTCGATGCTGTGCATGGGAGAGAGAGGAGGGTGATCTTGGTTTATCTTCGTTAATCGCGGCCGAGGGTGGGCCGTTTTTTATTTAGGATTCGACGAGTTTGAAAGAGAAGAGAGGAAACGACGAAATGTGATTTCGAACGATTTCTGCGAGAGAGGATGGGGAGGATCGATCGGGCTAAGTTGATAATCGATTATCTTTTTCATTCGTTTAATGATAGTGGATAATAGATCGAAGGATAAGCAGTTTGATTTCTGTTTCAAGATTGGAAGAGAGAGAGAGAGAGGTGTGACAGGGGTGTTTTGGAAAATTAAATAATGGATATATTGAAATAATAAAGGTGATTAAAAGAGAGTTAAATTATAGTGTTTTAATTTGCGAGTTGAAATTTGACAATAAAAAAAGTGGGATGGAAGGAATATTTAATTGGAAAATCAAATTTTCTTCTCTTGGAATTTTTGTATTTAATCGTGCTGGTAGTACGAAGGTATTTCATATTTGAGCATGGAGGTATTAAATAGATATAAGTAGCTTATTGTAATTGATATTAATACAAATATTATAGTTTCTTTATAATATTATAGAATCTATTCACTCAAAGTGAAAGAAGAAATAAAATATATATATATATAACTATATATAGTTACTATATTACTAGTAAATAAAATTCTATAATATAAAATGATTGGAAAAAAAATGGAATGTCGCTTTAATTAGCCTTTAGTGGCTTAATATTCTGAATCGAGGTATTTGATTTAAATTAAATTAATTTTTTAGAGAATATACCAGTTTCGAAGGATTTTCTGAGATTTTCTGAGATTTTAGGGTTGGGTGTGGAATATCGAGGAAGAAAAAATGAGATTTATAATAGAATTTTGATGACTAAAAGTTTGAAAAGAATAAGGAAAATATAAGATTTCTCATTATATACATTTTTATATATATATTTGTACTTAATTTTTATTTCTCTAAAATATTTATTACGAGAAGATATAATTCATAATAAACAGAATAAATTGAACCGCATTTGAAGATAGGAAATTCGAGATAAATTTTCAGTTGATAGAAGGAAGAACGTTTACTTTTTGCTATCACTTGATCGGAATCATATTCCACGGAATACAAATGTAAATATTGAGAGATATAAGAAAAATTTTTCATACATTGGAACGATATTTTAAATCATTGAATCATGAAAATTCTGTATGATCTCCTAACCAAAATATTTTATACATCCCTAACAAAATTTTTTTCTCTTAAAGTAAATCTTATAAACGTTACCAATTGTTATAATTAAAACATTTCCATGAATGATATTATTTGTACTATATATTCATGTATATCTTTTTAAAAAAGAATTTTTAATTTTACAAATTATTAAATATTGTTAAAGAAAACAAAATTTTCATGATAAAATTTCATATTCTAATCCTTGTTTATTTCATTATGATAATAGAACAGTTAGAATATCTTTATTGTAGATTCCTTTTTCTTAATTTACACGAAAATCCATTTTCCATTTTCATTATTTTACATAATTGTGTCGAATTATGACTAAACTGAATTAATTTCATATAAAACATTGTTTCTCTCGTTGTTTGTCATAAATTTTAATAATCTGTATTAAAATATTATCATCGAATTCTAGAAAAATCAACATGAAACCGTCCTAATTCACACAAACTTTTTCAAATATTAAATTCATTTCGTTTCGAGTATCCTCATATCTTTCAAATTCAAACTCATAAAAAAATTGTGCGAGTATCATGAAGATTGTTGCATATTTAACACTAGTTTGAGCTCGATAATATTTCTTTTCCCTTAATATAGCTTTTGATGATCGAATTTGGAAATTTAAAGATACTTATGCTAATTTCAAACTTTGTAATAACATTTCATATGCACCATTCTGATAGTAAGAAACCAAGTCCCTGGACGTCAATTCAAACGATTTAAATTGCAATCTGGAAATCTAATCTTCGTAGTTGAATTAAAAATCAATTTTCTTACTATTAAAAAATTAAAAAAAAAAAAAAATTGCGAAAATGAATCTACTATGAATTTTCAGTATTCTCAATTAATTATTATTGATCACTTCTATAATTTATATAAAATTAATGTTGCATGTATCGATGAAGATTCCTTTCAATTTAGATAAATCTTTGATTAAAGATTAAAAGTGATCATTCTCATAAATTCTTGAATTTTGTGAAATACATAATGATTTTAAATTTGAATTCAAAATTAATCTGAATACATCTCTAGCAAAATTTTTTTCTTAAATTCTTGGATTCTTGTCATTCAATTTGATAGAATCTCTGGTTACGCAAAAAGAAAATCTTTTCTTTCCTTCCCTATGGATCCCAAATTTTCATCGTAACGATATAAATATACAAACATTTTACAAGAAATATTAACACAAATAACAAAAATTCTTATCTTTATCATTCGTGATGTAGTGAAAATAATCAATCAGAGAACTAAAAGGGAAAGGAAAAACGTATAACAGATTATATAGGACGACAACGAGAGTGGGAATCGAATTAAAGTTAAAACCGCTTTAATTGAGGCAACCGGCTATTACATATTTAAAATTTGTGGCCGCGATTTCCATAACGCGACGAGTTGAATTAGCTATATCTGTCCGTTCGTGACGTGTACAGTGTCGTTTTTATTTTTTGGAGCAATTAAACCGCAGTCATTCTCGTGCACAATGGTGTTTCCCATTACGCGTTAGGTAACGGGCAAACAATTTTACGAATTATTTCGATATCGGATCAAATTCACTCGTTTTCAATTTTCCCGCTGTTTAAAA
>NW_006263711.1:241639-247065 GCF_000469605.1 Apis dorsata | reverse complement strand
TCTCTCTCTCTCTCTCTCTCGCGAATCAAACAATTCTTTTTTAATACGAATTAGAAACAAATTTTTAAAATTCGATAAATTTTCGAACAAATTCATATCCTTTTTATTTATCACGGATAATTTTTAAGTTTCATGTAAATTTGCGTAATCCTTCACGAATTTTTCTAAAATTTTATCATTCGATATTCAAAATATATTTATATTAATATTAATATAAAAATATAAAGTGTAACGATACAAAATAAATTACATTATAATGCAATTATAATCAAGTGAAATTTGACAAGAATGAAATATTTATGTCGTTTTAATATACTGAAAAAGAGAAAAAAATGTGAGAGAAAAACAGAGAAGAAGATTCATAAAGAAAGAAAGTCAAACAAGAAATAAGATAGTTCTTTACTTCCTGAATCTATTTCCTTCTATGACTTCTTTTCTACCGAAAGAAACATTTGTAGAGTCCTATCCTTTTGATAAAGAAAACGACAGCTTTCAGTCTTGGAAACAAATGGATATGGTGGAAATTATGAAAAGAAATGAAGAAAAGAAACATTTTTAGCTTAATGTCGGTTGTATAATGTTGATAATGTATAAATGTTGAATGAAAAGTAAAGATTGTTGCAAATATTGCAGAAAAATATTTCTCAAATTAATAAAAAAAGGATAAGTTTAATAAAAATGTATATTTTTAAAAAAAATTGCAAATATTTCTAATTATTAATTAATTTTTAATTATGTTAGTTAACATCGTTAAAATTTTTTATTCTATTTTTATTTTTTAAAAAATATTTGAATTTTCTCATTAGATTTTATTGCAATATATTTCAATTTCACAATATCTTTTGTTTTTATAATTTATTTTAATAAAAATTATTTTTTTTACACAGTATATGAAAATTTATCGAAAATTATACATATATCAAGATAAAAGATAAATAAGAGATAAGGGTAAAAGAAAAATATCAATATTATACATGATTATTTTTTAATAATAAAAATGATATATCTTTAATCTTCTAAATTAAATGTACAAAAATTTATATTAAATTTTTGAAACGTTACAATGATAATGAACATAAAAAAAGATCTTCACAATATGAAGAAACAAATAGAAATAATTTTTCCAGATTTTCTTTTTTATCAAAAATGAAAAAAAAGATTTTATATTCAATTAAACAGATTACATTTAATAAATATCCTTTTCATCAAAAGGATTCAGCCTTCCAAAAGAAGAAAAAGAAGGCATCAAGTATCACGTTCGAGAGAGCGTAACGCGATTTTATAATTTATAACAACTCGAAAACTGGTGACAGTAAAAGTCTCGTGGAAACGATATTTTATCGTTGGCGGCACGTTTCGTCGGCCAAAACTGTTCGAAGTTTCGCCGATGCAATTATATCGTAGCCGTAAACAAAAAGTTTATTCTTGGGGCAGTAAAGGCAGCGTTTACGAGTCGAATTGCGCTGGTTAATTACTCGAGAAAAATCTTAACGTGTTACGTGAGGATTTTCGTGGTGATCAACGGTCTTTTCGGCAATAATCATTCGTTTCCTGCCCCTTAAAACATTTTAATCCTCGTCGTGAATTTATTTAAATTAAGGATTTTAATATAGGTTAAGTCGACGTAAGACGGACATGTTGTTCATTAAAGGATAATGGCCGATGTTCTTAAGAAGAGGCTTGTTCTCATCATTATTAGATATTTATATATATATATATTTTGAAATTATACGTGCGTTATGTAAATACATATTAGTAGAAAAAAAGAGAAATAATTTGATACGTATTTTTAATAAGAGATTTAATATAAAAAAAGTTTCAAAAAATGTTAATATTTAATAAATGCAAGAGGAGAAGAGGATAAGTGAGATAATATTAATTATATTCCTTTTAACTTTGTGCTCTGTGTAGATAAAAATAGAGGAGTAGATAATATATATAATTTATTTTAATAAAATTTAATATTAATTTTGTTAAAAAATCATGTGAATAATATTAATTTTATTTTTAATTTATAATTCTTCTAGGTTTCCTCGCTAATAATATTAATAAAATTTATAAGGCATTCTTAAAAATTGATAACAAGTTTTTTTTTAGTAAAACAAAAAGAGTTACTTCAATTGAGTTTGCTAAAAGTTAACGGAATATTTTATATTCCAGCTAAAATAATAAAATTGTATTTATATCGAATTTGTTAATTCGGTAATACGCTGATTTAATAAAAAATCGTGCAAGAAGGATTCAATAATCCCTTGTTAAAAAGTAAAACCATCTTCCATTCACTACTGGTCACTTAATTCTTTCAATTTTCTGCAACTTCTCGTTGAAAAGACATTGGTTTCAAACGATTGAGGAAATAAAAGAAAATAGAGAGACTGATCTAAAATCGATTCCTGAAAGTGCTTATAAAGAGAGCTTCCATAAATGGAAAAGCATTTGGAATCGTGTATATTTACCGAAAGAAACCACTTTGAATGCGACTATTACAATGCAGATTTCCCAAATAAAAACGTTATATGCGTACACCTTCCTTATCAAATCTCTTATTTACTACTCTAAATGATAACATAATAATTCGAACGCAATAATAAAAAAAATTTGCAACTTAACAGAAATTAAATTTCAAAAGAATATTTCTGAGAACAAAAATAGATCGAATAATAATAGAATTATCCAATTGGTGTTCTCGATCAGGAAAAAAAAAATTAATAATAATTATCGAATAATAATAATTTGAAACTTATGAGAAAATAAATTTCAAAAGGTATTTGTGAATATTTCTGAGAACAAAAATAGATCGAATAATAATAGAATTATCCAACTGGTATTTTCGACCAGGAAATAAAAAATTAATAATAATTATCTAATAATAATAATTTGCAACTTTTGAAAAAATAAATTTCAAAAGATATTTGTGACTGAATATTCCTGATAACAAAAATAGAATAATAATAGAATTATTCAACTGGTGTCGACCAGCAAATAAAAAATTAATAATAATTTGAAACTTATGAGAAAATAAATTTCAAAAGGTATTTGTGACTGAATATTCCTGATAACAAAAATAGAATAATAATAGAATTATCCAACTGGTGTTCTCGATCAGCAAATAAAAAATTAATAATAATTATCGAATAATAAGGATCATTCTCGTATTCTATTTATAAGACAAATGAATGTAATGATTATCCAGGATAATCCAAGTACACAATGACGCGTGTTGTCCGATCATGGGATCGTACAAGATTTATAAACGCGTGATATGCGCATAATAACGCAGATTATACTGTATTAGTTAATCGATGTTGCATATCCGAGTTCCTACGGCATGCAACGTATCAAGATGTTTTAATCTCTTCGATTTTTCATCGATAAAATCTACAACAAAGTACCATATTGTAAATTTTTAATTTTCGATGAATTCATTCATTGGTATGATATTTTAAACACTTACGATTTTGTATTATAAATACATCTATAAATATTTCTTATTAATAATATATATCTTTATAATAATCTTTTTTAATTTACTTTATTATTCAATTTATGGACGAATTCATTTTGAAACGCGTTTTTATTATAGGATTGTTACATGATAAAAAATATATAACGTATGATTTATTTGTTTTAATTAAGTTTCCTGTGTGTATGAAAGAAAAATTGGAAAATAAAGAAAAGAAATAGATCTTTCAAGGGGATTTGGATTTTGTAATAAAAATGTCATACTCGCTGATCTACTGGATTCATTCGTCGAATTCAATCTTAGTTTACTTACCAAAAACTCCTTTGCATTCACATTTGCTCGCGTGCATATATTTTTCTCTTTCTTTTAAATTATTCTTTTTTTTCAATCAATAGCTATACATTACGTATTTTGCTTCTTAATTTCTCATAATAATCTAGAGTATTCGTAATAAAATTCGTGAAAGACTTTTAAAAAGTTATTTCTTAAAAAAAAAGAAATGAATTTTGAAATAATTCTAATTTAATTTTCTTTTTACTTATTAACGTGATACGTTATTCTTTCTTAAGGGAACGTTCCAAAAGACGCTATGAAATGCTACAATATTGTTAGAACTTGGTTGTTTCACACCATGAATCTTCAAGATAATCGTGCAACTTTCTTATGAGCTTAAACTCGCGAGAGAAGTTGAAAATACGAATTAATGATTAGAAAAAAATTTATGCAAATCTTAGGATCATTATCGATTTAAAAAATAAACTTAAGTGTATTATTACATAAACAATATAAATTAAATTATAAAGAATTATTCGAAAAATTGTAGAATTGGTAAAAAAGATTAAATTTATAATCGAACGACTTTCATGAAATGGAATCATTTTTCACTTGAATACTCATTGGTCGCTATTGTCTCTCTAAACTTTCAGATTTTTCTCTCTCATATTTTTTCTTCATGGGCGCATTCAAAAAGATTTTATGCGTCAACAAATTCATCGCCTCTCAATAAACGATCTCTTGACATTACTCGAAACATTACACACGAACAATATCTACTCGAGCATACCTGTTTTATATATATATATATAAAACACTCATTTCGGATGCAACAGATACACGTCGATACTCTAGCGGAGTGGCATCAATTCAGCTTGGATAACGCCGCGTTTCAATCTATTCCATACAAAATAATACTTCATACCGATTCGCCATCATCCTGATGTCCGTGGTTTCCTCGAGAACTGAGCATAGTAAAAAGTATCAAAAACCGTGCCGATCGATATGTAACGTGCCGATGTTTGCAGCATACCGAATAAGAAGGAACAATGGGAACAGGAAAGAGAAAAAAAGGGAGAGAAAAGTGTAAGAACAATAAAATTATATTATATCACATTTTGAGTAAAATTGCAAAATTATTATTATTACTACAATTACACTATTTTAATTAAATATTAGGATTTTTAGAGAGGATTTGGATTTCAATGTGGATTGAACGATAAGTATCATTTTTGATCTGAAACTAAAAGTTAAAAAGTTAATTTTAATTATAATTATAAAAATAAATAAATAAATAAATAAAGTTAAAGTTAATTTTTCAGATGCTTTTTAAAGAATAAAGAAGAATATACAAAAGTGAAATATAGAAATTTACCAAGGTTCCATTCTCGATTCTTCCTTATAGTTATGTTCATCATGGAAATTATTTTCTATGACGAAAGAAACGCTCCTTATCCTTATTAGACCGGCCATCTTACTCCTAATTTATTCTCTCACGCATCGGGCACGCGTTTCGTTAAACAACCCCCTCGTTTGCATTCATTCGCGACTCATTTGAATACAAACTGCGTTGATAATGGCGACGTGTTCAACGCGTCCAAGATCTAACATGTTTTACGTTTTAATTAAACTAACTGGGATATTGAAGTTAGAGAGATATTTCGTGATAAAAAGCCCTGGTTGTATTGGA
>NW_006263711.1:238536-241384 GCF_000469605.1 Apis dorsata | reverse complement strand
TTTTTTTTTTTTTTTTTTTTAATAAAATTTGAAGGATTTGGAATGAAAGGAGAATAATGAAATCGCAACAAAATTGATTAAATAGTGGGATGTTATATATATATTTACACGTTGGATTTTATATTGGGTATTAATATTCCAATTATAGGCGAAAGGATCAATTTCAGGGACTGAAACAAACACAATAGTCAATATACAAAAATGTCAATTGTTTATTATTAAAGTTATGAGTAATTGAAATTAGATAAAGTGAGAAAGAGAGTGAGAGATCTCTGACTTCGTTACACTACTTGTTGTTGTACTTTGTTCTCGCCTTGCTTCATTTAACTTTAGTTGTTTATTACTTAATAAATAAGTTTTAACTAACGTTTCTGTTTACCCATTTTCGTTTTTATTCTGGTCTTTAGAATTAATCCTATAAAAAATATTTTATGAATATATTAACACTTTATACAGTACATAAAAAAAAATTAATTGATAAATAATCTTTTAAATATTTAATAAGTTGGCTAAGAACAATTTGTCATTTTAATACAAATGTGTAAGAATCAAAAAAATATTTTTCTTTTTCATAAACTATACTTGTGAACAACAATCCTTTTAAATTCTTCTTCAATAAAAGTCATAAAAATAAAGATCTTTGAAAAAAATTAATAAAAATCTTTAAAAAAGATCGTTATTTAACACATCAATAATACTGACCATTTCATTGGAAAATATTACGCGTCAACCTTTGGAAAACGATCGAAAATGTAATATTCTTCTCTGTGATTCGAATTCGTCAATTTTTTTCCATCTTCCTTTCTCATTCTCTATTTTTTCTTCGACGAAAAACAGATCGATCATTGTGTTAGGCACAATGAGAACATCTATTATTGTTGGCAAAGGATCTCGTAACCTTACAAACTTACAAGCTTGTGCAACGAAACAAATTTACGAGGAATAGTAAATTCACTACTCTCCTTAATTTCGAAGCGGTAAGGAAATTCCGTTTATTCGCATGCATCGTCAATTTCTTTGGATATTATAACCCATTACTTAGACATTGTCCTAATTACAGCATGCTATAAGACTCTATTAATTCATCTTTATATCAATAATCTATTCTTTCTTATTGTTCCAAATATTTTTTTCTTTTCTTCTCTCTCAACAAAAATGTTATTTCTATAATTATCTTTAATGCGTTGTAATATCTTCATGTTAATCGAAATCTTTATTGATTTTCAATGAAATCAAACGAAATCACATCGAAACAAATTTTTACGGAGCGAAATTTCATTTATGATAACTTTAAAAGATTAAAAAAAAAATCATTAGATTAATACCTCGATTTTTTTTTTTTTTTGTATTAAAATACAACAGGTTTAAATAGGGAATCCAGTCATTGGGAATCACTGTACTAGTAAAGTAGAGATATTAATAAATAACTTTGAATTGTTTCTAGAATTTTTGAGAGCGTAAAAAAAAAAGTATTGTCGACGAAATGTATTCGAATAATACATTTATGGCGTGCACAACTCAAACAAATTTTATTTATCCGCATTAAAATAATAAAAAAATTATTCAGATCGTTAAAGCGAAATATATTATATCCCGTACAATAATAATTATAATATTTTAATATAAGAGAAAATGGTTTTAAAAAAAAAATATAATAATAAAATAAAGGGTTGTTTGAAATTGATTGATAAGAAGAAAATGCTGTTCAATCGATACGAACAGAATTTTAATCTTGGAGCATAGTAAGTCTAATGTATAATTATGGATTCATTTTGCTGGTATATATTCCAATTGATTTATCCCAGCAATTTTCTCTGCACAGATATGAATCGCGTAAATTCATTATTATTCGCGTTATTTGCTCTTTGAAATACGGATTCGATTTTATTTATTTCAGCATAGCACGCTGAGTAAAAGTCTTCGAATGTATAGAAGATCGTTTCCGTAACAGAACTCAAGAAAAAAAACTTACGTTGAAAATTTTAGAAAATTATAAAGCGACATTTTCTCGTGAAAAATGTTCAAAGTAAATCGATATCGAATATTCGTTAAGTGTACTCGAGAATAAATTATACACGAATTATTAGGAAATGAAATATTAAATATTAAATATTTAATATTTTTTAAAAAGATGAAATGTTATAATTTAATAAATATAAATATCAAAGTATCTTTGAATATATATATATATATATATATATAGGTCGTAATGATAAAGTAACTTGAAATATGTACCAATAAATTTTCAAAACTGGATCGTTCTTTGCTTGTAAGTATGTTCTGTGAATGTTTATGTATTTATGAGTATTTTAAAAACGAGAAAAAGAACAGGATGTGCATTATATGGAATCGATTGCAATTTTTTAATTCTCTAGATTAGAAATTAATATAATAATTATATAAACAGATTACTTGATTTTATGATCAATGTGTGCAATATAATAGCTATTAATTAATAATTAATTATTGTTTATAAAACTTTTCGTTTAGTTCTGTTTTTTACGAGAATATCAATAAAAATGTCTTTCCATTATTGATAATAAAAAAGAAAATAATAATAAAATTAAGTAGTATAAAAGCAAATAATAATTTATAGAAATGACGAAATAATTCAAAAATAATTTTACATTAAATGGAAAATTATTCTTTCATTCGAACAAATGAACATACTAAATAATCTGAAAAGTGAATACAATCTTATTATATTATAAGAATAATTATGAGCAATTAATTCTATAATAAATATATTTATTATATAATATAGTAAATTATTTTTACATAGCATTACAAAAAAAAAGATTATATTATGAGAAACGAAATCATTTTAACATTTTACATCAGTAAAGGA